>NW_019524112.1:125338-163352 GCF_002814215.2 Seriola lalandi dorsalis | reverse complement strand
GAGAGAGAGAGAGAGAAAGAGAAAGAGAAAGAAAGGAGGGAGAGAGAGAGAGAGAAGGCGAGATTAGATTATTTATTTTCTCTCATTGCTACCAATAGATTAAGCGCATCTCTTACCAAAAAACGTGCTCACATGCTCTCACATGTGAAGTGTCCAAAAACCACACATGCCTCATCACATGCTTTGTATTATATGTGGAACTGATGATTTCACATGTGACGCTTCAGGCTACATTTTATATGAGAAGTCTGAAAATCACATTTACTCATATGTGTTTTTATCATGTTAAATGGTCTCCAATGTGTGCTTTTTTTCCACTCAAAAAAAACTGGAAAAAATCTCACTAAAAGGTAATTTTAGTGACTGCACTGGAGCTTTCAATCATATCACATGATCTTCATCAGCAGATGGAGATTGCCCAGTTGTCATGGAATCTTAAATGCTCAGACTTCACTTTCTTGCGAGCACTTTAACGATTTCTCCATCCCCTTAAATTCAAATATGATTCACGACCTTGGAAACAGCAGCTGACAGTCTGCTCCATAAGAGCTACTAACTGGACCTTGTGGTGAGATTGAAATTTGTTATCTCTAAGGTTGAGAATTAACATTGAACCTCACTTAATAACAATACTTGAAGAGTAATTCATGTGACTCTTTGTCATTTTCTAATAAACTATTAAAACATTAATTTTCATGGCAAATGTCAATAACATCGGCACAAGTTAAAGATAAAATCCCGCCTTATGTACATTACATTTAAGGCTGTAACTAATGACTTTTTACATTAATAACCAGTTTGCAGATTCATTTTTCAATTAATTGATCTGTTGTTTAGTCTGTAAAACCCCAGAAAATAGTGGAAAATGTATAATATAATTTCCCAGAGCGAAAGGCGATGTCTTCAGGCAGATTTTCTCTATTCAATCAATACTCCAAAACCCAAAGATATTCAGTTTACTACAAGATAAGACAGGAAAAGTGGTACATCCCCACACTGGAGAGGCTGGAACCATCAAATATTTGCCATTTTTGCTTAAAAATGGACATAAACGATTAATTGACCAGCAAAACAGTTGCCAATTCATTTTATTTCAATCGACTAATTGATAAATTGAGTAATTGTTTCAGCTCTAATTACATTCCAATGACTTTGAATCAGTCAGTGTTAATATACCAATGCAGAAAACACTGTCCAGAAACTTCAGTGAATGATGTTTTAATGTCAATGTAAATTAAAAATGTGAAAATGCTGCAGTCATTATGATGTTAAACTCTTCGGGATTTGTCTTTAGATGATCATCACTACAGTCAAAATATGAGAAAGATACAGAACATACATTTGGAGTAAAGTCGCCTTTCAAACTTAATACTTCAATAGACCTCTGAAGCAAATGGCTCCACAGTGTTGTACAGTGGTTTACCATGCTTCCTGTGAGTTGTTGCAGCTAGCTGTCCCGTGTGGAGAAGGCGGGGTCAGGTGGCTCAGGTGAGGTCCAGACACCTGTCCTCATCTCTGTCCACTCTGGGATGGACTGCTTCTCCATCATAATCTGAACCTGGGAAACACACACACAAAAAGAAATGAAAAAAATAATGATCATTAAGAAATAAGCCAGCTGAGCAACAGACATTTTTTCAGTCACATCTGCGCTGTAGCTCTGATTTATGTCATTTTTATTTTCCATTTAGGCAATAATAAAGTCTGTAATGTACAATTTGATCAAAACAATTTAATATTATACTGGTATATTATGATTTTAAACAGATATTGTCTGGGATTTTGGTCTTTATAGTATTAAAAATGTGTATTCTTACTGTCTTAAAGGCTACTTTAGACTCAAGTGATGCATATTTTTTGGACTATTGTGACTGAAACGTACAATAAATGACTATGTTTGATCATATCCACAACAGATGAGAGAAGCTTCTTAGTGGTGCCCACCCTTAAGACCAATTAAATCCCAGAAAACATAGGATTCTGCCACACTTTAAAATCGTAGCTAATTATGAGCTTATACCTTTAAAACCATTCAGATGTGTTAACACAGAGCACCAGTGTGAAATAGTTCAGTAAGAGATCTAGAGAAGCCTGTCACAGGGCGGTAATGAAGCGGGGCTGTTCGCTGCACCGATGGCTTAAGAAAATGATGATGAAATGTTTGGCGATGTGTTTGATTGGCAGACTTTACAGGCAAGCTAAACACGCTTCATTATGGAAATGTATTCATATCACTTTGGCTTATATCCTCCGCGGTCAACACACATCCACACATGCATACACAGGTTCCTGCTGCAACAGGCTGGTGTTGTTGTGGTTGCTGCAGTGTCCCCAGAGACAATGAGGAGAGAGGGAAGGGAGACAAAGAGAGAATACTGAGGAAGATGAACTTGACCTTTATGATGTCTTGGTGAGGAGGGGTTGGGGGCATGTTGGTACTTATGAATGTATAATGAATCTTGACTATGTATGTGTGTCTGTGTGTGTGTGTCTGTGTGTGTGTGTGTGTGTGTGTGTGTGAGAGAGAGAGTATTGTAGAGGTCTGAGCTCTTAGCTGAAGAAAGGTCATCACAGAGGGGAGGCACCAATACACCTTGGTGCCTCCCCTTGCCCCCTCCTCATCTATGTATCTATGTATCTGTCTGTCTATTTATCTGTCTGTTTCTGCATCTATCTATCTCTTTTGCCAATGACCAGATTTTAAATGTAACAGTCCAGACACAAAAAATACTTTCTGATACATTTCACTTTTGTGATTTTGGGGGTCAAACATCTGAATTCGCAGGTGTATTTTTCAGTTCAAAGTGCAATTTCCTTCCTTTTGAATTAAAATTGCATTTTAAAAACCTGAGTGAGCAGCAGTCAACCATGGGCTTAAAGTCTACAGTCATGCCAGCAGCTCTTTGAGGCTGTACTTAGTGCACAGTGCTGCTTCGAGCTTGATGCTATGTTTAGCATAGCATGCTATCATTTGCTAGTTAGCAGAAAACACAACAACAAGTACATGCTGAGGCTGATGGAAATGTCATTAGTTCGTAGTTAGTTAGTATTAGACAAATTTAAAATTTTGAGCCAGTGATGGTGCGTTATAGAATACGAAGAGAGCACCATCCTATTTTAGGATGAGGAGATTCGACAATATATATTCACTGTGTGAGTATAACCCTATGTACGGTAAATTTGAGATTGTGCCACGCTGTTGATACCAGGGTGTATATCACTTTAATATTTCTGGTTGCATTAGTCTATAAACCTTTTCCACAGCCGAGGGTTTCATGTACGGAAAGTTACTGATAACATTAATGATGGCTCCATTGTATTTAGGATTCCCAGTAAGACAGTGAGTCAGCATGCACAATAACAGGACCCTGACACTGAATAAGGTAAATGGGATTCAACTTTCGTTCATTTTTATTATTTCCTACTGTGACATGTCAAAATGTTTCTGTTAAAAAGGCCTAATCTGAGCAACAGGATTGGGTTTTATTATGATTTTTGCATGGAAGAGCTAAACAATCATCCTGTTTGGTAATTTTATACATAATCTTTTTTCTTAAATTAATTTCTAGATATTTTTTTTAAACAACACGTATGAATGTTGTAACAACAAATAACAGATACTGTGATAGGATTTCATCTAGATTCGCCACTCTTAGTTACTTTTGTTCCTTTTTTAACTGTGTGTGCTTGTCTCAGATTCTAGGAGACTGTATGCTTTGGCTAATAAGTGTGTGTAACAGAAAATTGTAGGGTATGCAGCATTAGTTACAATTCATCTTGCACTGCTAAATTACAATGTCATTGATCTTTGATGCCGCTTCCAAGATCAACTGATGACTCTAGCCGGCCGCTCTGAACTATTCTTACAATCTCAGTAGAAGACAAAGAGCCCCAATGAATTACTCTTTCACCGTTGTCAAGTAGCCTATGTGACGAAAACAACCATTTCCAGTCAAGATAAAAGTGGATTATTAATTCTTAAATTGAGGCAGCCCCCTTAGACAGCTGAGATGGAGCTTTTGGTCAGTGTGCTGGTCCAGCTCAGGGGTGCCTTTGTTCCAGCTGCCACAGCAGATTTAGGCGTCTGTACGGAGGCCTGTCAGAAACAGGCTTATCTCTTGGGGGCCTCCCAGCACAAAGACCCATTTAGATGCTCGCAGAGAGTGAAATCTTCATTATATACCTCTTGAAAGAGAAACAGACCTTTGCTCTTTAAGAAAATTAATTGGAGACAAGTAGTTTGTTTGGCTGCAAGGAAAGCTCCAGAACAAAGGATAAGAAAGATCTTGTACAGTGGACTATTTTATTTGCCGTGTAGTGAGTAGGATGATGTCGACATTTCATGTCGGTTTGTTTTCATGTTTACTATAATTTTTACATAAACATTGTCCTGCAGCCACGGAGGACATTGAAAGTTGAAGGGTTTCAACTCTATTTTTGTCTTAACCATTTAATTTCCTCCATTTTTTCTTTTTCTTAAAGAACCCTAATTAAGTTACATGAAAGGACAAACAATATCTGAAATAAAGGAGCCAAAGTATCAATATCAAGGTTTTCTATCCATTCATGCAATTATCCATCTCTCTATCTCTCTATCATCCCTCCACCCATCCGTCCATCCACCTGTCCATCCATCTGCTGGCCTTTCCCAGCCATGCCTGTAGTAGCAGTGTCAGTATATCTGCCATGGCGTCCTGCTGATGTGTATTGTGATGGTGTTGAATACTCCAGCTACCAATATGGCCTGCACCAATACTGGATTAGCCACAGTGGATTAGCTGGCTGCCCTCCTGCTGCTTATTCAAATATTGTTTCACGTATTGTCATCATTGGGGCAGAGCTCTGGCCCAGTAGCCTGTGAGCTACAGAATATTCTTAAAGAGAATCACAAAAAAATGTCTTTGCTTCCATTTCCCCACAAAAGAATCTGATTTCATTTTTCAGCGAATGTGGAATTTGGACTACCGAGCGCTGGGAGAAAACCTCGATGGGGTCGGAGAGCGTCTGCAGCCCTACAACAGTGAGAAAAGGGAGGATGGAAAGATGATGGAAAGCAAAACCCAACCAAGGCCAAAATCAGGCATGAAAGCGTGCCTTGATCTTTGATACATGGTGTTCGTCTTTTTTTTTCTCCTCTCTCCCTTTCTCTCTTTCACCCTCACACATACACTTGGGAGTCAAGGCAATTGATGTGCTGCCTTTGATGGCAAAGAGAGGCCTATATTAACAGCCAAAAGACCATGATGAAAGGGCCGAGAAAAAGAAAGAAAATGGGTAGAAAATGTGTTATTAGAAAGAATGGCAACTCATGATAAATACTTGGGATGGAGTGATGGTAACCAGACATCGGGGCGTTGAGGGTTTGATGGTTTAACAGCAGCGGAGGAAAAGCTAAGGTAGACGGAGAGCTTACCGTGCTAGCCCGGCGGTAGTGGTGGCTGAGGTTGGCTTGGTGGTTCCAGTGTGTCATGCTGGTGGTCATCCTGTTAGAATAAGGGAAGTGAATACACTCGCTGCCCGGCCTGGGTTCCTCCTGGTGATGCAGAGGTCCAGACGCCAGTGGACGTCCCATAGCAGAAGCAGTCGCCATCTTTGTCCCGTTGTTGTCTTGGATATCCTCTCCTGCGTCTTCATCCCTCCCTCGCTCCTTTGATCATGCCTCCCTCCCTTGCTCTGTGCCGTATGACATCATCACGCAGCGGTATCGACAAGCATCAAAGAACCTCTGGGCAGGGCTGTGTATCTGTCGGTCTGTGCGTTTGAAAGGGGTGTAAATATGGAGCATAAAGAGTGCTGTAACCCCCCCGCTCCCTGCATCCACTGTTCTGCTCTCCCTGCAGATGGATGGTTTATTAGACCAATACAAAACTATACACACACATGCACACACCCACACCACCCATCTCTCAGACGGGTGTATCCCGTGGCCCCCTGCTGTGCCTGTAGCGTTTGATGATGTGTTTAACGGCTTCATTCATCCCAAAGCTCGCTCTTTTTCTTCCCCATTTACTTCATCTTCCTTGTCCATCTTTCCAAGCTGTTGCCGCAAACACAAACGTGTTCTTACTCAACTTTGGTGCTAAATGACAGTTAATTCCTTCTCAAACTGATCTACCAACTCGCCTCCTTGAGTAGCCGCCCCTCCTTCCTCCCACTTTGACTCTCATCCCCTGCTCTTTCTCTCTTACCTCTTACAGCTGGTCGGTACCATTTCCAATCCTGTTAAAGCTGTATGTCCTCTTAAGGAGCCCTTCTGTCTGTCTGTCATCTGCCTGAAAATCACATATACATGTTTCACTGTCACACTCTCAGTCCTCGGCGGCAGCTGTTATCCAATCCGATGAGATCTTCCCCCCAAAAACACACATAATTAACATCAGATCAAGTAGCATTTGTACAGCATTAATGTACCAGCAAACAGAATAAAGCCTTTACAACTCAATACGTTTATGTCTTTGACATACATTTCATTTAATTAACAGTAAACAAACAGTATTCCTATATCTGACCTACAAAAGCAAAGTGGAGAAAATGGATTTCAAGTTTTCAGGCTGGCTAACAAACTGTCTAAAAGATAGAAATGCCTTCATTTTATGCTTTTCTTGAGGCTGATTATTTGACCCCAACTTAACCATACCAAATCACATGAATACTAGGATTTCAGTCTAAGCTTGAATATATCTTCTTACTCTTCTATATCTTTCTTTCTTTCTTTCTTTCTTTCTTTCTTTCTTTATATTTTAGTTTAGTGTAGTTACACTCTAGTTTAGAGGTTTTACTCTTCAACATGACTACATTTAGCTACTGTTACATTACAAATATTTAACTATGTGGATTATAAAAATTGAATAACTTAGATGTCCGCTGATCAAATTAGATATTTGTCAATGACAAGAAAGCTTGAGGAAAAAAAGTAAAGTAAAGTAAAAAAAAAAAGAAAAAAGAGAAGAAAGCTTTAGCTAAGAGTAACCTGCAGCTTTATTTGCAGCTCTCTTGTTTTAGGAATCTAGTTGGTCGTCTCTCTGTGGCAGAAAGCAGTTACTTGGATTTTACCTTTGTCTTGTACTTACTGCAAATTTTACTTGCTGTCTTCACAGAAACTATACATTTATATGGGATATATTTTATATTGCAAAGAAGTTTTAACCAAGTTGTGTAGAGAATTTTAGTTTAAACTTAGCCTTTAAACTTAACTTTAGCTATAGCCAACTATCTTTGTGAATAAATGTGTGTGGCCAAACATGTGCCTTGCCTCTAGCATTTTATCAACACTATCATCTCTCTAATTTCAGTGTTGTTGCACATGTTGGTAAAGAGTATATAACTAATACTATATCTGAAAAGTTGATTCTGAAATCCAGTCATACCAATATTATTGTATGTCTTTTGCTTATAGCAAGCAAGCTAACATAAGCTACCAAATCTGAATGAATAATTCTTATACAGTGCAAATAAGCTCAAACATGTTCTTCACATGCCACTGGGGTTTAGAAAACGTATCATTTGACATGATAGGCATCATTCTGAGTCATTACTTGTGAAAAGCTGATAACACGATTGAAGATGTACTAAAATAGCTGGGAGTAGGGTCTTCTAAAGATGATGGTGCCTGTACAAATGGGATTTCTTAACAATTGTACTGACTCAAATTACATCTTATGAGTCTCGGTGTCATTCAGTTATAAGCTGAGCTCTTTCTGTGTGTTCATACATCTGTGTTAGGCTTATATCAAGTCTCATTAGTGAAACATGGACTTGATTTCTTCCTTTTAAGCACTGACCATTACATGGAGAAACAAAATAAATTTAAAGCGTTTTAGAGTCACATGCCTCCTCCCTCTAGCCTCCATGTTGTTTAATTTTTCCCTGGTTTTTATTCACATCTTAGCTCCATACGCTGCCCTCCTGCCTCTCTGCCCCCGAGTCCCCCCTGCTGTCTATCTAATTGTCAAGGTTCTTGTTAGCATTATGCTAAAGTGCGTCTCTCTGCAGCAAAAGCCATGCAGTGATATGGAAAGTACCCTCAGCAAGGACTATGCCACTGATGAGAATGAGTGAATAAATGTGAGTGTGTGGATGAGAAAAACTGCTCCTAAATTATTTGTTCCCTCTCTACAACTGCACAAACTGTCCTAAAACTAAGCTCTCTTTTTCTAGTCCACGTTTCAATCACATAAACAGTAATTTACATTCAAACAGCAACTTCATCCCAGGTATTAAGAAAACTAATTTCACCACATTAATAGATCCCTTAAAAATGCCCACTTATTTCCTCCATAAATTACTTACCATAATCCTAATCAACTAAATCCGTCTGCTGATTGCTCCTTTTCTGCAGGGACAAATAGGAATGTTTGGAATCAATTCGAGCACTCTTGGCCTACCTGTAGGATTGTTGGGGTAACAGCTAATAGCAGCGAGCTGACAGGCTGTAGAGGGTTGATAAGCATTTCTCATTATCGAACCCTATTCACATAGCTGACTGCTACACACGCGCACACACACACACAAACACGCACACACACAAACACGCACGCACGCAATCTCTCAGAGAAATAGATGCTCTCCAAAACATATTCCCTTCACTGTAACAATAGATATAAATAAATAAATAAATCATTGTGCATCTATTGACTATGCATGTTCATGACAAAAGGGAAAGCATCTGGAAAGCTACAAACTGATACATACCTAGAGAGGACAGACAATATAGCAGAAAAGCCGTACTATACAACGGCTCTGCAGGAAAATACCAGCCTGGCAAACGCTCAAAATCGCTTTTTTTTGTAGTTGTCAGACGTTCAGATTCAACTCAGTGGTCATTTCTGAGGCTATAATTTGTTATCAAGCAAATACCACATTTAGTGTCCTTCAGTTAGTGTTGGTCAGCTCATGAATTGCCACAAGCAAATGCAACTGTCCCATGCTCTGTTCTGTTTTCAGATTTTTGAGACTTTATCCCAAATATTGCATAAAGTTGCGATGCTTGTGAGTGACACACCAAATCTCATTACAATATTATAAATGCAGATATACAGCTTTAAGAGGTCTGACAGTTATGAATATGAACTTGGTAAACCCGACATCTAACTCACCACCCACATTTCGGATCTGTTCATTGGTTCATATGAAACTTCACTTTTTTTCACATTATTTATTATGTTGTAGATTTAACATTGTATAATGTGAAATAAAACAGGAATTGAATCTGACAGCAGACATTTTGACTTGGTGAAGTGGGTAAAGCTCATGGTTTACTATTACATTAACAATGACTCTATTCCAGGGCACAGTGCAGTAAGCAAGGACAATGTGAGAATGAGCCAGCATGCACAAAAGGAATTCAGCCGTCATCCATTTTGTTATTAACACCTATGATGTGTCAACATCTTCCACGAGGCCCGTTATGTAAGAGAATGTTTAATTGTTTGGGAACTTCTTGTGGTCAAGTCAAATTTTTATAGAGTGCTTTTAAAAACAACAAACATTGACCAAATTGCCAGATAAGACTATGAGATTATTTGATTGATGATTACAATAGAATAAACCCACAGATATAATTAAGACGATATAAGTAAATGAATCAGGACTACGCCAAGGTGTCACAAGATAAATCTGGGGGTCATAAAAAGATTAATGGGGCAGTAAATAAAGGGTTTTAATTGTGGTTGAAAAAAATCTCAACTCAAGGTCCCCTTACTCATAGTTCTAGAGATTTTTACCCATATCACACTGTTTTCATCAGCAGATGGACTTTAGTCAGTTGTCATCAATCATCATGCTCAGTATTTAATGTGGCTCAGTCACGTCCGTGTTATGTCTGAATGCTACACTCAGACACTTTTAGTTTTCTGTTTCTGTGTGAATTTCTTCTTGCTGGGTCGGTGCATTCTTGTTGGTAAAGATTAGGAGGGAAGGACGAACTGTAAATGTAGCTGCGATACAGAATTATGGCCAGAGCTTCGTCTCTTTGTCCATGTATCTGTTTTTCCATCAAATCACTGTGTATCCCTCCCTCTTGTATACATGTTCACAGACATATACAGTTCATCCTATCTAGTTTAGATATAGCTTAATGTTTGTCATGTCATAGTGGCGTGCATCACTTTATCCTTCTCTTTAGACATTTAATGCTTTCCTACAAAGAATACCATTTATGTTACTACTTGGCACTTCTTAAGATAATACACTAAGATTACCATTTTTCTAAGTGGGACTTGGTTGCAAACAGACAAGCTGCCCAATTGATATATACAAGGGATTGAAAACACATTTTATCAGTCAGCGTCTTTCTATGAACAGCAGGTTCCTCCATGAACATAACATTTCTTGTCAAATTTGGAATAGTCCTAGTTATTTCACATGAGAGGTTTCTGTATTTGTGTTTTTGTCTGAGGTTTTCCCACTGGTGAGTCTCTGTCAGAAAAGGTGATCAAAATGTGATAACCCCTAATAAATAATAATTAAATTATAAAATTAACAGATTTTTTTTTTTTCTCAAAATGTAACTCTGATTGTGGTTTATTTAGTCATAAGGTTATAATGTGATGCTTAAGTTTTGAAATTGATTTATAACCATGGTCATTTTAACCACATGCACTATAAGTGAAAATTGGACCTGGAGTCCTTGAAAAGCTTTGAAGTTCAACAATTTGAGCCTCGCCGTGTTCATTCTGCAGTGAGAGAGAGAAGGCTACAGTTGTGAATGGGTTGAGGCCATTGTTCGGATAAAGTGAGACAAATGAGACCCTGGAGAGCGCTGCTTATCCACTCATAAAGGTCAGATATGGAGTCACACCAGTGGATGCTAATCCTGACCCTGGGGACTGTGTGCACATGCGCCTGTGGATGCAATTGTTTCACAGGCCTGTGACATTTAAACCTGAATGAGTGTACAGTCCTGGGTGGCAGAACAGTGTGTACGTGCTTGTACGCCTATTTGGCTGGAAAGCAGTGGGCTTTTGCGCCCATGGAGGTTTAATTAGACATGGCCTTGGGGGCAATTAAAACATCAGAGGCTATTTTCTCATGTAGACAACACCAAGTGTTTACCACTGTAAATATTGTCTTGATTTTGATTATGCTGTTCCTGGCTAAACATTTAAAACTGTCAGCTTCCACAGAATGCTTTTAATGAACAGAATGTGCTATCTTTTCTTTCTTTCCAAAAACCATTCATTAATAATAAAAAAAAATGCTGTAGCATCTATAGGAAATTTTGTTATGACGTCTTTTATAAAAAATAAAAATTTCACCTGACAGCGGAGATATCATTAAGATGCTGCCACTGTGATATCATTATGGGGTATCACTGTACTTTAGCCATCCTGTAGGCCGGACACACAGTCTAATTGGTATTGTACTAATAACACACTGGCACTCTGAAAACATATAATCCTTTCCCCTTGTGTTCGAGCTATAAGCTTGTCAGCAGGTCACACTGATTGGGGCACCCAGAGTCAGTGGCGATGTAATTTGTGAGTTTTAGTTGAATGCAGTGGAGATAATGACTGAAGGGTCACAGCAACAGTCCCAGCCCAAGTGTAATGAGCAGAAAAAGAATTCATTTAATGCATGTGTGTGTGTGTTGTGTATACGTGACTGAGCTGGAGAGCTGTATATACTTCTCCTTCCTGTGATTATTGCCATCACTGCGTCTTACACCTTGTTTACTGCTTAGTTTGTTGCTTTAGAAAAAACACATTTTTTTTTTTTAAAAAGTTTCTCTTAATTTTAGACATCTATAAACAAAGACAAGTTCTCCTGGTAATATCTTCAAAAGACAAACCATAAAACTGTCTATGACCTTTCGAGGCAGGCTTGGTGGACGCAGAGGAGAGACCCAAGATAATTCTACAGAAGCACATGTTGTGACTTAAACCTGCAAACTGAACAGATACAAAACTCTGAATGAGTCGCAGAATGCAAGACCTGTGCAAAATCCAGACTTCAGTATCTCGACAAATATACTGCATGGATTGCCATGAAATTTTGTTCTGCATGGCCTTTGAGGTCCCCAGAAAATAAATCCTATTGATTTTGGTGATCTCCTGAGCAACCTGTCTCAACAACTGTTCGACAGATTGGCCTGAAATCTGGCAAGGACACATGCCGCCTTCGGGATGATTCATTGTAATTTTAATCATCCATAATTTTTCACCTAGCGCTTTAGTCAGGTCACAATTTCAGTTTGTCGAATACTTTGGTTTATGACCATATACCAGCAAAATTAATTACATTATCAACCTTAGCTGCATTTTATGTTTAATGTTAATATACAAAACGTTAGCATGCTTAGAGGGTGAACATCAGCATGGTAGCATTGTCTCGGTGAGCGTGTTAGCATGCAGTGAGCATAAGGTCGAAGCTGTGTGACACTGGCTCAGTCACTAGTATCTCTCGTGGACTCTTTTGTCTTATTTCTTCAGATTGTTTTGTTGTGGAAATGTTCGCAAAAAATCTGATGAAACAATAAAACGTGACAAAATATAACAAATTTTATTGAGGCATTTTACCACTCAAAAAAATTAACCATCACACCCAAAACAGGTCAGATTTTTGGCATCACAGCTTGTAGTGGCTAGTTCCACTTTATCACTTTTCTGCTGTCAAATACAGGAAAATTCACAACATCCGTCATGAGACATATTATTGTCGGATATGATCTATCAATTTAGGTGTAATCTTTTTAAACCGATATGAAAGCCTACACTCTTCACAAGCACAAAGAATTGCAAGATATATAGAAAATTATTTGAACGGTAGGTGAAGTAGGTAAGACATGAGGAAATCTTAACAAGGGTTAAGGTTTTGTGATTAATTAAACCCATGAGCACAACTTGTCACACAGATGTCCATGCCTCTAGAAAATGAGGCATTAACTCCATCTTGTGGTGCAGAGAGGAAACTGCCAGTTCAAGGATGACGGTGGTGGTTAGAGGGACACAATGTCAAATAGGACGTTTTACTCCATGATGTGAAACGTAAAAGCCCTGAGAGCCCGCAGGTGAGAACATTATACGTACTTCATTATGTTTATCTAGCAGTTTTCAAATTCCCTTTTTCCTCGCTGTGCCAATCAGCGACGCACGTTGTATCATTAAATGAGAAAAGGATACAGCCAAAAACACAGGCAGCTTTAATTCAGGTACAGCTTTTGGAAATAACATGTCTTACAAAAACAGTCTATTACTACATGTGACACACAAGCTGACCTGAACCAAACTCTGTTTTTCTTTAGTTTAAAAATGTCAAAAAATAAAATGACATATAAATTTAAAAATGAAATTCAGCATTAAAAAAATGTGAGCTGTTGGCAAAGTGATGCTGCAGAGGGGTGATATGTACAGTTACTTCAAAATCACTGCTATTTAAAACAGACATCTTAATGAAGTTGGCACCGTTGTCTCATCGTCATGAATAGAAAAAAAAAGACATTAAATTATATGAGGATCCTGTTTGACTCTTGTCAGCCTTATTATTTTTTTTTAAGTAATGTTATCCTTCCATTTAAAAACAAAATTACTACAATATGACGCAACTTATTATGTCTGAGAAATTTTAAATCTAACTCAGCAGCTGACAACCCATTTCTTTAAAAGGGATTCCTTATTCCCCTTCACCTTGACTCTTATCAACCTCCTTTTTGTCCTCTGGCACATTTTTGTCATTTTCCTCTTCACCTTTCTTGTCTTCTTGGTTCGTCTCCACTGCATCCTGTTTCTCCTTCTGCTCAGGTGTGCTTGCATCTGTTTTTGCTGTTGTCACATCAGGCTTTGGTGCATCTTCTTTTACTACTTCCTGAACGTTGTACTTTCTATACAGTGTATAGTCTTTTACCACACTGAGGCAACACACAGCCTTAATGACCTCCACAATGATTGTCAATTCTGGGTTCGTCAAATCCACTTTGTTTTTAGGGTTCAGCTTCCCCACAAGACCTGCAATGATCAAAAAACGAAAGGTCAATTCAGTTTTACACACCGTCATAATTAATCTTAAAAAAAAAAAAGGTCAGATCAATATTACCTGCAATTGATTTGATGATTTCGTCTCTCTTGTTGTGGCTGCTGTTGCGGGCTTTGAAGGCGATCTGATAGGTAGCACAACTTGGGGTTTTGAACCAAGGCTCCAAGAAGGTGGTCAGGTACTTCACCATATCATCCTGGAAGGCCTTGCACGTTCCAGTTACCTGGATGAGATCAAAACAAGGATCACACACTGCAGACAACAATACTAAATTATTTTTGTTTTGATATATATACTTGACATTAAGTTTGATTGTAATAAAACACTGCACCTTATTTAAACGACAGAAAACAGCCTAACTGTTGTAAATTAGGTGTCTACGTCATTAGAAGTGTTATATCTAAAAATGTCAAATAATGTGTCATTTCCAAAACCACCAGTTTACTTGTAATAAGCATAGAAATCATTTAAGTCATATAAAAAGCTAATCTGCTCCAAAGTCCCTCAACCTCTTGTATAATAACATCTTTTTATGCTGCACGTGCTGAATCACTTCTATCACATTAAAAAGAGTTAGGTAGATTGCTATGATTTCAGCTGCTCACTGGTAGCATCCGAAGGATCACGCGGGACTTTTTCTTCTTGGTGGTGTGGAGATCAGACAGGATGTGATGAACCAACTTGTCAGATTCTAGGAGAAAGCAAAGAAAACAAATATTATAGCCATATTACAAAGAGATAAACCATTAACTCTTCTTTCAATTAAATGCTTACCCAGATTTTGAGTTTTGATGAAGATGACATTGTTTGCTCCGCTGTCCAAAGCCTGGAAGCGCCTCTCGGGTTTAGTTCCAGATGCTTGCAGCTGTGCCACTTCCTTCTTCAGTGCAACCTCAACATCCTCTTCTTCAGCATCTTCTTCTTCACTGCTGCTCCCAGTATTATCTTGCAACTGTGATAATAAGAGTAGCAATTTTTAAATACCATATTAGGACTGCAACCAACAATCATTAAATTCATTTTTCATATTTTTTGAATTTTTCTTTTTTGAAAATACAGATAAAGTCCAAGGCTGACTAAGGTGATATCCTCAAATTGCTTGTTTTGTCCCCCTGACCACAAATCCCGAAACCTGAAGCGGTCCATTTCTTATAATATATAAATCATGTTAAATCAGCAATTACTCACATCTGATGAGCTAAAACGAGCATATATCTGTAATTCTTGCTTAATAAGTTACTTCATTTGCTCGTGATTAATTATTTGAACATTACATCAGATTGTTAGACATCATTTTTTGTCGTTTCTGACTCAGAAAATTAGTAAATACTGAAATGGAAACCAGGTTTACATTTAGTTTAAATTTCCATATGCATTTCAAGCTGTCTGTTCCAGAGCAATAACGCATCCTTTTGCCCTAGCTACCTTCATATAATATAATATAAAACACAAATGCGCAATAAAAAAAGCTAAATAAGGTCAAAAAAAAAAAAAAATTTACAATTCAGCTTTTGTTTCCCACTACTTTTTCGAGGTGCAGTTCACTTGTTCAACCTGCACAGAAACTTTTGGAAACAGAACTAATATCAAAATGGCCTTTAGCTTTTAAACGCAGACAGTGCTGTGCAATGTCCTCTGATCTTACAGCATAACAGGAAACATTCAAATGTTGTCTCGCTCACCTTCTCGGGTCCGTAGAGCTCGTCGGCGTATTCGTTGAGCAGATTGAAGGCCTCCGCGGTGCACTTCCTCTCGTTCATGTTGCATGTGATGAGGATCCCCTCCATGCCCACCTCCAGCTCTCGGGAGCCCTTCCACCGCTTGTTGTGGTGGCCGGCCACATACCGCTTCTTGCTCCGTTTCCTCGACTCGTTTTGCGCGGCTGACATATTAGCAGAGAGGCTTTCGTGCTGATTCAAAGCTTTGTATTTAAGCTCAGTAGCAGCGGGCTACCTTCTTGTTTTGGTTACTCCCCTTCGGCTTTATTAGCCGTTAGCTTAACCGTTGGAGCTAACACAAACTGTACGAGATTTTTAAAACTGCAGCGACTACAATGTTAAAGCCATGAGAAGTTCACGTTTTTAGTATAAACATGCGCTCAAGTTGAAAGTGCGGCTGTTTCACGTTTCAAGGAACGACGTCTCATTCAGTCACAACATAGCACGTTTTAGGTAGCCATGTACGGCGTGCGAAGAGGGACAAAAGCCTTCGACATTTTCACGATTCAAATATACAGTTAACTCACTCACCGCGTATTTATTTAGGAAACACTATACTGGGTAAAGCTTCCCTTTACTCTGAAACAATTTCTCTGTGCCCAAGCTCATCTGAGATGGACTGACACAAGGAGGAGAAACAGTTTAAATGGTTTTTGGAAATCGTGGACATTGTGTCCTCCCAACTATGGGGAAAAAGGACCATTCAGATCGTTGCAGACTTCAGAAGCCAGCATCTGTGGCATCTTTTGGGGGTGTGTTCATACATCAAATTGAGAATGCATATATATTTATTTATTTAGTATATTACGTTTATCAGTCTGAACGTTAAATATCTTGTCTTTGTACTGTATTCGAATAATTGTTTCCTGTTTTTATTTAGCCTTAACAGAGCAGTCCAACTTCTTCAGAGTTGGGGTTGTACTTCATGTAAAGGTGATGCTGAAAACCAAGAAGCAAAATGAATAAAGTAAAAAACTATTGTGTTTATTTCATTAAGCACAATAAGCACAAATACAACTGTCTTTATTATCATTATTAACCATTTAATTTAATCTCCAAAGGGATAACATTCATTTTTAGCCGTGTGTTTATTATTGATTCATACATGACAAATGCCTCCCATAAAATGCATCAAAGCAAAAATACTCAACTTACAATTTGCCATAGCAGCCAATTTGCTTTTTAGCATTAATTGAATTTGCTAACAGACAATCAATTATCAAAATTGGAATCACTAACTTTAGCATTTAAAATGTCTGATAAATAAAGGTTTGATTTGACTCCTGTATGTACTTCATAAAAGGAGAACTCTCCAATATGTGTGGCAGTGCAATAAATAAAATGTCCTTCATTATCTAAAAGCCCAACTCTTCAGGGTTTTTTTTTTCCTTTTTTTCCATTACATTACATTTACTCATTGGACAGACCTTTTTATCCAATCCATGTACAAGTGGGGGGGCATCATTACAGCTTTTTCTAATATTAGAGAAGATTAGGGTTAGACACAGGTTAACCAACAAAATAGTTATTCAGGAACCACCTTTGTGGGAATTATTCATACTTTGGATTGAAAGTGTCTCAGTGTCAGAGTGACTGGTACGAGGGTGGAGGTGCAACTGTTTCTCCAACACCTTAATAGCTTTTTCTTAGTGTTGACCTTTGTTGCGGACGACAGTTCAGAGCCGAGCTGATCTGACAGAGTGAAACAGACGACCCGACAGCAGGATGGTCGACTGCACAAGTCTTCATCAGAGATGACTCCCATTTGAAGAACTCGCATCCCTTCTGGATCCTGCCTCCGCTGCCTGAGCGGCGGACCGGACAGCAGTAAAAACCTCGGCCCTGGTTCGGACCACCGTTGGACACGACCTGTCGCTTTGCACGACGGCCGCACGCACACAGTGGGGATGTGATCTTCTGTCCTCTTGTTTTCGCAGAAATGAAGGAACGGCTGGTACATGATGAGAGTGTGTTGGCTGACAAAGAGCAGAGGACATTCTTGGGGGTGTACGAGCGAGATGAGGAAGGATGGGAGGGAGCTGCAGCCTGTTTTGCTGGGTCAGTGTAGATGGAAAAGGAAGATGGAGTCTTTTTGTGCTTTCTATTTTGCGTGATGACTGGTTTGGGCTTGGCAAATGAGGTATTCAGTGTGGAGGTGTTTTCTGGGATGAAAGATTTGCGCCTGAATAAAGAAGGCGTGTTTGTTTCGGAGGTTTGTGGGGCTCCTTCTGACTTCTCTCGGAGATGTAGAGAGGTTTTAAGTCCTATTTCATGCCTATTTGTTTTGGAGCCCCAAGTAACGGCCTTAGGCACAGCAAAATATGTATCTGGCTCTGAGATCGCCGAGTGCTGCACCATCTTCTTTAACTGATCCGTTCTTATCTTCTTTGTAGATACAGAAGCTGTGGATACGTCACTGGTTTCAGAATTGTTTTCCACACTCATATTGGCCCTTAAATGTGAATTGTCAGAGTCTTCCCACACATAACATCCACTGTCAAAATCTGACATGTACTCAGTGTCACACTCTCTATCATCTCCATTGATAACATCATCTTCAGCACCCTCCAACACCACATGATCATATGAAGCACACCTCTCCTCTGCTTCCACTAGAAGATCTTCACTTTCCTCTTCCTCCACAAGTTCCACTGCTGCTCTGGTTTTTGAGAGCCGGTTCAGGTGAGGTAGATGTGAAAGGGATCCCAGAGTAGTAGAACACAGAACAAGGCTTTTGTTGCCGTTACTGTGTGGTGAAGTACCATTTACCATAACTGCAGAGGAAAGGTTAGCGACACCCTCTGAGGTAACTGACCTCCTGCTGCGTCCCCACAGGGGTGTACTTGTACCAGTCAGAACGGTCTTGGGTGAGATCAGGCTTTGAACAGATTCCTGAACCGAACATGACGTTTCCTTTGTGTCTAAATTCATTGTATTGGTTTCTGAACATGATTTTATTCGACATGGTTTAGGTGATGAGGGTTTGGTTGTGGTAAGTGTATTTTCCTCTTTATCAGTGTTGGCCTTTTCTTTCTTGTCTGCAGTTGTGTTTCCAAACATGGGTTTGACTGTTGACGGGGTCTGTGAGAAGAAGATAAGATGAGAGATATAATCGACAACTCATACAATATAATCCATTCCTGATTTTCTTTGAAACTGTAATATGAAATCATTTGTGTTAGTAGTTATTGTGGTTATGTTCTACAGCCCTTTGAGCTGCATGGTTAGTTATCGTTCCCGGTCTCCAGAAAGATGCATTTCAAATTTCATCAAGAACAAAATTATTAAAAATGGACCACATAAAAGGCAGGAAGATCATGGTTTATTACTTGCAGCAGTCCACAGTCATATTTGTTTATTTATATAAAAAAATCTGCACAAAACATGTAAAAAAAACTACATGTAAAATCTCTCTGAACCAAAAAGGCTACATCAGTGAAGATCTCCATAGATTGTAGTCATCATCCGTAACAGGTTTTGCTTTTGGAGACAGAAGGGCGGCATGGTATTTAGGAGCTGGGATGTATCGTCGGACGATTGCCACTCACCCTTTCAAGGCTTCTAGTGATCTTCATCACACACCCATCCCTCATCATCCTCGCAGCCAACTGAGCTGTATTTCGAGAGTCATCCAAACCTGAGGGGAAAGAGGATAAAACAGGTTTAGATTATATCTGTTGTCTATGCAGATTTATTTGGACCAAAGAACTTTTGCTCTTTTTGTACCTGAATGTTCTCTCCCTGAAAACTGTATTCCTAGATCTTGTAGCGCCCCGTTCAGGCCTTTGGGTTTCCTGTTGTAGAAGAGCTGGAAAAAACAGAAAAAGGATTTATTACACGTGGGCCAAAATGATTAGGCCTTTTGTTCATGATACACATTGATAATTAATTAATTGCTCAGATAATCATTTATTAAATAAAATTGTTACAGCTTCTTAAAATGTGACAATTGCTGTTTTCTCTACTGTAAATTGAATACCTCTGGATTTGGAAGATGTTGGTCAGAAAAAATAAGCGATTAGGCTCTGATAAATGAATTTTGTCATAATTAAAAATGTAAATTTAAAGAAAAAAAACAAGAAATCCCAAGAATAAGATTAGTAGATTAATCAATTACAAAATGTATTGTTTGATCACAAATATAAGTTAGACAGCACGAAAGGGAATAGATGTCAAAAGGGAAATCAAGTGAGCTTGTACTTACTCTGTATGTGCTTCTCAGGTCTATCCAGCTGTTGAGTACATCAGGTTTATGGAGCTGCTTGCGCTTACACTCGTACTGTAAACAAACTCCAAGATCCCAGTCTGATACGCAACGCAAATGGTGGCACATTACATTTGTATCGACAAATACAAGGAATTCAAAGTTCTTGTTTAAGTGTCGTTATGTCTGAAGATGAAAATGGCCTTGTCTTTGACATTCTGTGTGATCTTTTTTTCCAACGCAGGAAAGAATCTCTTAAAGTGAGCCAGGACCACATGACGAGGCGTACCAGGTTCGTTACTAACAATTTATGGCTCAGCAAGCCGAATTATAGACCAATTAAAAAAGATTTTTTACCTGACCACGTGAGGAAAGTGCACAGTTTTTGAGAAGGTGAAGGTGCAGAACATCTCTGTTGTCTGTTTGGAAAGACCACACCCTTCTCAAGCTGCAGGTTTTGTATCCAGCGGCAGAACCGAGAAAGACAGATCTGGAGTGGGATCCCTGCCTCAACTTGCACCTGGGAGACAGAGAAATGAAGCTGTCAGATGCAACATAAAACCATACATATGTAAACACAACTAGAAAGTGCAGTGGTCTTTGTAGCTGTAGTTGCATATGCACAGACACCTGTGTAATCCCTGTCAGCTCAGTGCAGAACTTAGACAGAATAGGGTGCTCCTGGGGTTGAACATATGTGTGAAACTCAGACTCGACTTCCCCTGAGGACGTGTTCAGCAGGACAGCAGGGAACTCAACTACAGGAAGGTGGAAAGAAAATAAAAATGTTACTGCCAATAAAGGTGGAAAAAATAAGTCGTCCTATATGAAACATATATTTTAAAAGATCAGTTCTACTTACTAATTTCCTGGCTGTAGTTGTTTTTCTCTCTCCAGCAAGTGGACTCAAAGTCAATCACAATCAGATAGGAAAATATTTGATCTGAAAGAAAGCAGACAGTGTTACAGAACTGCCACAGCAATCAAATCTAAACATTAACCCTCTATGTAAACGTTATCTATTCAGACGATCATACTCACTAGATACCAAAGATTTCTTTGACCCGGATGAAGATTGACTCCGCTGCCTCAATAACCCGAGCTCTCTGTGGAGGGAGGGAGAGATTAAAGAGGAAAAACTAAAACCTTAACTACCGCAAACACGACCGATTTCCTTGAATGCAGTTACTAAACTAAACGTTCATGCTGTTTTTTGTCAAAACTACAATTTCTTTTTGCTGAATAAAGCACTGACCTTTAAAGACATTCAACTTAACACAAATGTTTAACCTAGATACTCGAACGTATCTTTGTCTTTCCAGTTTGTTGTTTGGGTTGGCTGTTTAGCTAGTTAACAGGCTAAAGGCTGTTGGTTTACCAACTACTTACTTGGCCAGTTTCTTTGTAGACATAACTGTTTCTTTGAATCCAGGAACCGCTGAGATTTTTGTCACTAATCTTACAATAAAGAATGCAAAATTATGATAGAGTCTCGCCAGTAGCTACTGAGGAAAACAAAGCTAAAATCGCGCTGTTCTTTTAAAAAAAATACTCATCCATCATTCTGAGCTCGATTAGTTGTGTCTGCAAAGTATAATCAACTGCCGAAACAAATAACCGATCATAGAAAAGCCACGAAGTTAGTCGAAACGGAACGAACTATACTTCCGGTTTGACCATCTCATATCAAAATAAAAACATGAAGAAGAACGAAAAAAAAAAAAAATATATATATATATAGAGGTATAACGATATGGTGTCCGTTTTGTATCTAAAGCACGATTTTATTTTATTTTTAGACCAAAATCATCAAATATACCCAATTTTAGCGACATATATTCACTCAAAGGCATCACGATAGTCAACATATTCGTTTAATCTGAAATTGAAAACCGGCCCTGCTGCTTATATATTTGAACTTTATATTACCGCATAACGTGCGACAGTGTCTCTGTTTTAGCCATGTGTTTTTAACAGTGGCGAAAAAACTGTGAATTTGGAAACCAGTTGGACAAAAAACATCTGGTATTTACTCATTTTACCATCGTCTTTATTCCCGCGCATAGACTGAGCTTATACATACTGCACTCTTGGATCGTAATTGTAGCTAAAATTATTCTTTTAACATGTTGGCTAGTTAGGTGTGTGGAGTTTCCTATGTGTTATTCTAAGAATGAACCAGCAATCTGACCCTTTAACTCTCACTGTTGTTAGACACCACAAAGTTCACCATACACCATAAACACTGTGCTGCCATGAGGCTGTTTAGCACACACACCGTAAGTGAAATGATAGTGAAATTACCTGTAGCTACAAAGTTTACACGTATTGTATTTACATTTGCAGTTGCAGTACAAATAAAGCAAACACATTATTGAACTTGTTTCCATAATCACTCTGTAAACACGTTTTTATACAACAACTTTTCTGTCTTCTATGTCTCAGTTGTGTATGATGTAATTTGCCTGCAGAATTATTTTAACAATATTGAAACTAAAATAGTGTAAAGATATTTCCTAAAAATACTGTCACAGTAGGGCCAGGAAGTATCATTAATATGATAATTTGATAATATGATAATGATAATTAATCATCTAAACAAGAAAATGTTAGATCGAAAAATAAGTGAACAACTGTTAATATCTAAAGAAGCATTTAATGCAGAGTTCAACATGTAAATGAATCTGCAACTACAATTAGTGAATGATGGTTTCAAGATAACTAGATTTTTAATCAGCTGTTCTACCTTCATGTGCACCATAAAAGACCTGTGTAAAACTTAGATGTGCATAAACCTGTGTTGAAATGATACGTTTCATAATTGACAGCCAGAGCTCATTTGAAGTATTTGTTTTTATTTCCCTGTAGAAACATCAGCTCCAACATGGAGCCTTCATCATCATCACCATCACCATCACCATCAGCAGCAGCAGCAGCAGCAGCAGCAGCAGCAGCAGCAAGCAACAGAGTGAAAAGAAAGAGCACTGCCCTGACAGCACATGAAGAGTCCAAGAGATTAAAAACCGAGCAAGAAGGTGAGGGGGTGGTGGAGTGTCCATATCCGCCCCGCTTACCGAGGATCTCTGTGCCGCTTGAACGCCTCCAGCAACCAATTAAACTGAATGAGCTGACAGAGCTGCTGCATTATGCCGCTCTGGGGAAAGCAGGCGGCATCAAACAGCCCAGGTAATGACTTTTGTAGCACGATCGGATCTATTTCATCGGCTCTCACTAAATAACGCTCTGTAATTTACTTATACTGTGTTTGTATGTCATAAAGACATCTAATTGAAGTCTTTTATCTTGCAGACTACACCCCCTTATATTCTTTTTAAATCTAATTTTTCTGTCATCCTCCTCCTTCCTCTCTGCCAGTTGGTGTCGTCTCCACCACCAGAGGAAGGTTAAAGGTGTGAATGTTGTCGTCGTGGAGGGTCTGACCCAGATTCATTTTTACAAACACTACCTCACCCTGCGACACCTCAGGACCAACTACAGCTCTGTAAGTATCCAGAGGAAAGTCGTGACACAGATTATGTAATGAGAGAAGTTCTATTCACGGTGTCAGCAATTCTGACTTTAATGTCTGTTTTAAATCGGGCTGTTACAGAGGGTCACCTTCACTCCATCATCCAACAACGTAGCGTCTGAAATCTTCAGCAGTGAACCTAAATCAGAGGGTCCATCGCTTTCACACAAGGAAAACAATGAATTGCACAAAGGTTAGATTCATGTATGTAGATATGTTCTATCTATAATATGAATATTATCAGTAAAACACAAGGCTATTGTCCAAGAAATAATTATATCATGATAAAACCTACATGACTTTGCCTTTTCTTGACTTTCCTAATATCTCAAGAGTGATGGTGGAAAGTTAAAACGTACTTACTTATTTGTTACGTATCCACAAAGTTCAGAGGGAAATATTCTACTTTTTACTTCACTACATTTATTTTACAGCTTAAGTTACTTACACTCATACAAATAACAAGTTAATTTCAACCTGAACATAAAATATGCTGCATTCTTACAGGTTAAACTACCATTACATAAAGTAGTTGAAATGAGCTTCACTTTGACCAACTAAACAGTAAAATGATGCTTACACATTAAAGTATCTGTAATAACGATTAAATAATAACATATAATAATATAAAACTCAAAGTGACATTATTCTAAAATAAAGTATTTTTTTATTGCTGCTTTTACTCAAGTAATCTCAATACTTTTTTCACTAGGACCTAAAACGCTGTGTTACACTTAAATGTTGAAAGCAGAATATCATCACATTATTATGTTCAGGCGTTTTGTCAAATATTTTATAAATGTCTCCTCGCTTCGGTTGTTTGTGTTTTTTCTCTCAGTGTTATTGCTTTTTGAATGTGTCTGTTATTTTGTGTTGCTGCCGCAGCTCTGAAGAATCACCCAGTAATCACCCGGTTTGGGATACGGAGGAGAGGACTGACAGCGTACGTCCTCATGGAGGAGGAGATGATCAAGAGACACTACCCTGTGAAAGGTGAATTTCTTTCTGGAGAAAAGACTTGCTTCAGGTTTTACTGCCACTCTGCTCCCGACTGTGTCTCAGCAGGCATATGTCATATGTCATTGTTTTCCCATCTTCACCAAGATGCCAGTGTTATTTTAGATCCATGTACTCTGGAGACTGTTCTTGAAAAGTTATGGGCTGTGAAAACACCAGTGTAGTGTGGAGGGAAGGCCTCAGCAGAGCGAAAGAGACGCATTTTCAGATTTAACTGGCTTAGTGTAGACACGGTCTCATTCTCTCATCTCCGCCTTCTCACTTCTTGTTTTGTTCCCTTTGGCACAGGAATGCCAGGGTTTGAGGAGTTTGTGTGCATAGACAGTGTTGACTGTGTGACTGACGGCAGCCCTCTGTATGGACTCGACTGTGAAATGGTGAGTTACTATTAATTATTCTTAATAAACTCTTAATCCAGTTTCAAATGTATCCACGTTTCATACATTAGTGACAGACAGGCCCCATTATCATGGTATGTTTATTCTAGCAATGCATTCTTGATACACCAATGTCACAGTAGTGTTTCAAGTGATATGTTATGAATACACTGGAATAACTTGAATTATTGTAAATATGATGTTTTGATTTGTTTTTTTTAATGGGCTATTATAAATTTAAATTAATTTATAGTCATCAGTTATATAAATACGCTTTAAAGGGGCCATTTGTAAGTTTTGCTATTGCTACATATCCAGCGTTAGCATTAACAGCTGTTTACTTACCAGTCTAGAAGAAACATTGTGACAAAGAACAGTAGTTTAAATGTGCTTAAAAACAACATAGCAGATTTTATCAAGTGTTTAGCAGGAGTTTTTCCCCCAGAGACAGAATCCTTTTTTAAATGGAAGCATATTTATGTTACTGGTAGTCCGTAAGCGATGGATATTTACCACCTCTCAGGATGAGCTACATCACTTTAAAGCAGTTTTATTCAACTCGTAGTTCATCTGAGGAGCAGCTCAAATTGTCAGACACCTCCTCTGGCTACAGCTGTCACCGCGCAGAGTCTGCACATAACTGCGTTCTGCTTCACCTCTGCCTTTTTTTTTTAAAACCGAACCGTGCTGAGCTCCTTGTTTGAAACATTTTCTCCATCATTTGCTGCTTCCTTTGTTGCTCTGTCTCCATTTCTTGTCCTGAGTACGATGATATGATCACTCTTGCTGACAAGATCTTGTCAAAATATTGTGTCCAAACTTATTCCACGATTTCCATCCCGGTTCCAAACAGTTCCTTATTGTTTTGCTGTTGTGCTTCAGTGTCTTACAGAAAAGGGAAATGAGCTGGCTCGTGTTTCTCTGGTGGATAGTGATGGGAACTGTGTGC
This sequence comes from Seriola lalandi dorsalis, assembly GCF_002814215.2. Classification (NCBI taxonomy): domain Eukaryota; kingdom Metazoa; phylum Chordata; class Actinopteri; order Carangiformes; family Carangidae; genus Seriola; species Seriola lalandi. The sequence goes on along the minus strand of NW_019524112.1, from coordinate 137,590 downwards.
TGGACGAGCTGGTGAAACCTCAGAACCGCATCCTCAACTACCTCACCAGGTACACACACACACACACACACACACACACACACACACACACACTGTTGTATTATTAATAACCAACATCACGTACTATGTTTAAAGGTTAAAGTTCATTTCTGTTGCCCACGCTGCCGTGTGCCTCCTGATAGGTTCTCTGGTATCACCGCAGCGATGTTGCGACCGATCACAACCACCCTGCGGGATGTTCAGGCAAAGCTCAGGGCTGTGTTGCCACGGGACGCCGTCCTGGTCGGCCATTCACTTAACAACGACCTCATAGCTCTGAAAGTGAGTGACGACTGACGTATAGATTTCTGCCTGCAACAGCCATGAAATGATGCTGACAAGCTTGAGTTTGAGTGCGGTCTCGTCCTCCTGTGTTTTGGGGTGTTTGAATCTTTCATGAAGATGAAGCAGGTGAAGCTTTGCAAACATAACTGCAGAGAAATTAAAGAGAAGTGTTTGTTTAGTAAGAAAATGTCAGAACCATTATTCTTCTCTGTGTAGTCTGCTAGCCCTGGATTTCTCAGACACTGAGGGGTGCAAAAACAGAACCTCAGTAATGTACATACAAGGTATTTTATTCTGGAGGGACTTCACAGCAACCACAGACATCATTTTTTGAATAAAATAAGTTTTGACCAGTATTGTGTCTCTGTGCTCCCTGCAGCTGATCCACCGGCATGTAATCGACACCTCGCTGCTGTACAGGAGAGAGTTTGGACAGAGGTTTAAGCTTAAGGTCTTAGCGGAGACAGTGCTGAAGTAAGTTTTCCATTCCTCTCTCTGTATTTACGTCTCTCTCTCTCTCTCTGTCTCTCTCTCTCTCTCTCTCTCTCAGCCACCATGACTAATAATTCAATTGTCCTCTTGTGTTCCCAGGAGGCAAATACAAACTGAAGAGGGAAAGGGTCATAATCCCATCGAGGATGCAGTGGCAGCCCTGGAGCTGGCCCAGTATTTTATTAAAACGGGACCCCGTCAGGTAACCCGTCGCTCCCTAAAACACACACACACACACACACACACACACACACACGCACAGAGTTGATACAGCATTTTTCTGTGTATGCTCACTGTCAGGTGGTGGAGCATCATCTGGAGGAGCTGTGGGGATACACAATAGAGGAGGAGTTCACTGACCCTGCACCTGCACCTGCACCCACACCGAATCACAGGTACAGAACCTGATACAATCTGTATACCTCTTTGTTTTCTTTACATCTTACTACATTCGCTCAGACCGTGTCCGCACAAAGTCAGGAGACCTTATTCTTCTTCTGAGCTTTTGGACCTCTGTACCGAGCTATTATTTTTCACAACCAAAATGGAGCTTTCTGTGATGTTTTATTACAAAAACACAGCCTTCACATTTTTAAAAAACAATGACACAAACCTCCGCAGACACAGAAAATGGTCCAGAATTGACCTGAAAACATCATGGATACAGTTTTCAGTAATTTCAGATTAAAGCCAGTTCGAGGTTCGTCAGACTTTCTCTCTAACTTTGTCTTTGTCTTTGTCTGAAATGTCTATGATGAATAATTTCAACTACAGCCAAAGGGTTTATGACATTTAGCGCCTTGATAATGGAAATGAACTGAAAGCATTAAATCCGATCAGAAAATTCATGCACATCATTGTCACGAATAGAAGGATTTTGGTTTTCACCCGCAAAGTGAAATCCATCTCATCACACGTTCTGGTGCACATACACATGACAAACTCTCTGTCCCTCTTCCTTGTTGCAGGTTTGCCGACGTATTGCAGACACTCGGCCGGTCGGTAGCCTTTTTCGGGAGGCGTTCTGACGTAGCCCTGGACCTGTCCAATCAGCAGTGGCACAACTCTGACAATGAGGTTAGAAGCTTGGTGGTTTTGACTCGGGAGCCGGTCAACTCCCTCTTGACCTTCACCTGATCAAACACTGTCTTCTGTCAAGTCTTCTACATGCAGTGAGTCTCATAAAGGCTTTGCTGGTTTACCTATTTATTAGACATTATTAAATGAGACCTGCCTCGTTTAAGTTATGGATGTTCCAAGTTTAATGACATTTTTGCCTAATTTGGAAATGAAACAATAAAGTGAGAAAGCAACGAAAGATGCATTAAGTTGCTCCTTTGGTTCAAGATATATATAGACTTTAAGTGATACTATATTATAAGTGTCTTATCCTTTTTTCATTCCCTTCTTTTCACCCTCCTCCAAACTTTTCTTCTTCTTCCTCTTCTTCTGTCTCTACAACGGCATCCTCTCTCCCTCAGTTGTTGGCATCTTTCAGGAGACAGATCAAGCATCCGTTCCTCTCAGTGCTGCATTTGTCTTCCCTGTCAGACCACCTGAAGGGGTGCGTTCCTCCTCAGGAGCAGCAGCACCAGAGCGTGAGTCACTTATTACTTTACATCGTACATTTAAAATGGCAGTGATATTTTAATGCTGTGTGTTTGTGTGTTTATCCTGCAGGTGTGTGCAAACCTTCGCGATATGTGTGTCGTATTTGGCGGGCCGTTCCCTGCGGGTTTCTCTGAGAGGGAAGTGAAGCGTCTTTTTGGCTGCTGTGGACCGGTTCGGAAAATCAAAATGCTGAACACGTCCGTCAGGGTATGTCTCACCTGCATCATGATCCTCCATTTCTTGCAGTTTTCCTTTTGATAAACTCTTTTGTTTGTTTTATTTCTTTCACAATTTGACCAATGAACAACTAAATACCTCCTAAGACATGGTGCTGTCCATTTGTATGAAAAGGAAGGGTGATGAGTATTTACAAAGACATGCTAGGATCTTTTTGTTCTGCTGTATTATAGTGTGAAAGAGGAAAATATCTCCTTGATCCAGTGTGACCTTGATCTGGTGATAAAATATATTTTCCTCCTTCAGCTCCTATTAAACTTCCTCTCTCTGGATGTGCTTTGGTCTCCAGGTCCATGCAGAGGTAGAGTTCGAGCTGCTGGAAGGAGCTGCGCTGGCTTTAAAAACTTTGAATGGGTTTAATTTGCAGGGGCAGCCCATCAAGGTGACTCTCTCGCCTCTTTTTCTTGTGCTTTTTGTTACTTATTCACTTCACAAGTTATTCCCAAACTTTTTTTTAGATTGCTCCATCTCCAACACGTTTGCTTGTGTGTGCATTCTTTAGGTCAAGAGGCCTGTTAATGAGTCAATGCTGGACCTGGAGGTCACTCTCGATGCTTTGATGGATGACGTTCTCAACACCGGTCACCTCTTTGCTGTCAAACTAAAGCCCAGTGTGACTGAGTCCATAAACCTTTCTGCAAAGGTCAATGGACACACATTCGATGCAGGTGCAACCTCTGTTAAAACAGTGAATGGGTTTCAGCCTGCTAAAGTGAACGGTAAACGGCTGCAGCTGACAGCCACAAAGTCTGGACTGTCTGAGGAAACAGTCAGAGAGACATTTGGTCACTTTGGGACGGTGGAGAGAATCATCCTGCCTGCCAAACCTGGAAAACATGCAAGACATGCATACATACGTGAGCACAAAGCTACAGTGTTTTCACTATTCACTACTACTTACTCTTGCATTTGTGGGTGCACAGATTGAAATTGAAATTCTCCACCTCACTTGTGTCCGGTTGACAGAGTTTGAGAGTTCAGAGGGCAAACACGCAGCCCTCAGCTCCTCTGAGGACCTCTGGAAGGAGGACTACATCATCTGTCCATCCCTGACTCCGCCCCACTTGAGTTCATGGGCTGCCATGACAACAGTGACTACAGTGGATGCTGAGGTGGAAGACAATGAGAGGACCTGCATGCACACCAGTTATCAGGTAAGAAACAGGCTGTATTGACTCCAGAGGGTTGTCATACATTTTTAAAGGTTCCATATTTTGCAAGTTTTGTTATCCATAAGAATGTTTAGTATATCTGCTATGAAAAATATAGCAGATTTCAGGTAAACACCCTGAGAAACCAAATCCTGCAAGACTGTGTGGTGGGTCCTTGGGAATGGCTGAGTTGTTACATCACAAAGTTACAAAAGTCCTGACGGCTCGTTTTAAGGCTCCGTGTCTGGATACAGTGTGTGTGCATTCTCTGAGGATTGGAGCGCTTTGATACGTTCACAGTCTTAATTTAGAACCTAGACCTGCTTTATAATCAAAAAAGACATGGAAATACAATATGAAAATACAATTTATACAGTATGGGACCTTTAAAACAATAGTGTAGAAATTTTATATGATTGTTTCAGATTAATTTCTACAAAAATATTTCAGTTCTGGTGCAAAATGATCCTGTCTGTGTGTTATTTTATACTTTACCGTCTGCCATAGTGTCTCTTGATTTGTCAGCACGCCAACATGCCACTCATCAGTATTCAGCATGTGGGTAGGACTTAGACACGTTAGCTTTTATCTCAAACATCTAAACCTGACAAAGTAGTAGACTGACCAAAGCCGAGCAAAGCCTGGATAACAGCATGGCTTTTTCTCTGGTGCCTCCCCCTGACCAAAGTGTCCATTTTTTCCCCAACTATTGGTAATTATACATAGTATATAATTTAATATACTATGTGGTGTGTAATGACAGTAACAGCCACACGGGGCTGCTGGTGTAGTTACAGTCTTGTATACTTGGTTACTTTCTGTCCTGCTCTTAGTAACAGAGACAACAGCTGTTTGAGAGATGTTTGAACATCATACTTGAGTGATTGTTCTGGCTTCCAGCTGCCAGCCTCAGTCAATTCTCACTACATCTGCTCAAGACAAAAAAAAATCTCACTTTAAAAACTGAGCTTTTCAGATTAAGGGTGGCTTTGTGGGGCTTATTTCTCCTGGCATCTCTGTCCGACGGTGCGATTGTGCTTTGTGTCTCTTCCGACATTTCTTATCTTGCTATTCTTATTCTTATCCTGGACCTGTGATTGTTGAAGCTTCTTGAAGCCGGAGGGTTGGAAGAAGTTGCAAATAAGACACAGTTACAAGTGTCGTTTGCGATTTGGTTTTTCAGAGTGTTTATAATGTCTAGTGCACATGTAACGAAGAACCCAATACGTCTAACCTGCAGGACCAGAAAATGGAGCTCATGATGGGGAAATTGGACCGCCGCCTCGGGAAGCTCTTCAGATCTCTCCCAGACTGCACCCTGTCTGTGGTTGTGCTGCTTGGACATACCAGGTGAGGACTCTCGACAGTGTCTGGGGAAAAACTGCTACCAAGTTAAATATTTTTTAATCCATCTCTTCTCTTCCCTAGTGCTCATGGACACCTTCCTGGTTTGTGCTTTATGGAGGTCAAGTAAGGGTCTAGAGGAGATCAGTGATCCAGCAGAAACCTGCGCTAACAAAATACCTTCCTCTCCAGTGATGCCTGTTCAGTGGATTAACTGACACAGCTGAAATCAATGATGATAAAAAATAAATTGCCAGAGACTTCTTTCCTGTTTACTGAAAGAGCTGAGCGTGTTATCTCTGCATGGTACACTTTTCTCTTTGGCACATGTATATTAAAGGCAAGGTAAAACTACAATATTTTTGTGGACTGGAAATAAGCAAAAATACAAAAGTAGCTTTCGGCTTTGGTACAAAATTATTTTCATAACAATAAACCCTCCTAATTTGTACAAGCATTGTTGGCCTTTGGTTTTACTTGGCTAGACTCTTAATTGGAAACATTAATGGAAGTCGGACGAACTACAGAACTGAGCAACACACGCTGGAGTAAAGATTACGAGTCTCCCAGATCCCATTTGTTCTACTGGAAGAAAACAAACATGGCAGTCTCATTAGATTATGTCAAATCCACGTCATTATCATACGCACTCACATATGAACTGATGTATCATGGATACTATTCATGTTTTTAAATGAAGTGTTACTTTTTCAATGAAAAAGACTTTTCTATGGAGCAGTATTTATCATGAGGGATCTATGCATTTTGATGTTGTGCAATTAAAACTGTTAATGTCAAATTTTGTCTTTTCGTTTATTGACTAGGACTACAACAAATCATGGTATTAAATTGGTCAAACTCGAGACTGATGGTACACCAAAAATATTTGTGACATTTGTGGGCCATCGATGCAGAATACTAAAGCTTTAATTACATTACTACTTAAATGACTTTATTCGTTCAAGAATAATTATTTTTACCTAGAGACTAGTCGGAAGTAGTACATTTAAAATATGCCAATTTAAGGTTCCCAGATGAAGATGTTATTTGATCAACTATATTATCGTGTTTTACGAGAACCTTAAAAAGCCCCATTTCAGAGCCTTTTAAATAAGTGACAACGCTCGAATGTTCGCTCCATCTGATCAGTTTGAGAACAGAAGGTACAGAAACAAAGATACTAAGAAACATTCTTTAATTGTTTCCCTTTCCAAGGAAATATTTCAGGATTTTTAAACTTTTATCTTATACAAAAATGTACACGTCTTCTTAACGTTTACACCTTTTGAACATACTTTGACATTGTTTCAGGGTTGACACAGTTACAAAACATTCAACACAAAAAAGTAAAGAAAAACATTTCTGTACAAAAACAAAACAAAACAAAAAAAAATACAAGCACCTCATGAAGGATCAAAATGCCACCAATCATAAATATCACATTATCATTGATAAGCTTATATGATAAAACTGGAGGAGTTGATAGAATTTACGTTTTTTTCTTTTTAAAATGGGAAAAAATATCTGACTGCATTAAAATACTAAATAACCCCGACATTGTAAACTACAGGACCTGTCAAGTGGTATTTTATCTCTCACAATTTATGAAAACGGATTCACAGGGATACAAAGACTAGAGAAAAAAAGTACATCTCCCTCACATGCAAACTCGCACACAACTCACGCTCCCAAAATTTAAGACTGATTCGAGGTGACGTGTCATTAAAATTGATGAATGGTTCCAAAGTGATAGCATGGCTGTGGTGGCAGATCCCAGTCTGGACACATCAGGATAAATGAACATTTCTGCACTTAAGATTTTCAAGATCTCGTGGTATATATGTGTGTATGTGTGTGTGTTTACCCAGAAGAGTTTCCTGCTCCTCTGTGGTACAAGATCAAAATATGGCAGCTGTCGTTATGGCTTGTGTTCTCTCTTTCAATAGTCCAGTCAAGACGTTTGGCTGGTAGCTTTGGACACGGTATCCACAGCTGTTGAGTGAACGAATGAATTTAGGGCATGCACCACTCCCAGTGATGTACGACCATACAGGAAGTGCCCCAAGTGCTTAGGAAGAGACTCTGAGCAGGAGCCCAGTGTGGGACAGTGGCCTCTCCACGTCCCACTTCTCGCTACCAGACTTCTGGGACTTCAAACAGCGATGTTGTAGACTCCGCCGCTGCACAAGAGAGGGAGAGGCATGTTAAGATGAGAACATTTCGAGTATGTTGATTTGCAAGTGATCACACAGAAATCTTGTTTACTGTAACATTTAACCCTTTGAAACGCAGGCTTTTTGCCCGAGTGCTAGCACGGCTGTCGACTCAGTCTTAACTCTTTATGACAGTCACTATATAACTCGACAAGTCGTTTGGTTCTAAGGATAGGTTGGCCTACCCAGAAATGCCATCAATTTGCATGTCAGTAGTTTTACACACAGACAGCATTAATGAAAACAGAAAAATCTTTTTGTCTTTTAAATAAGATAAGATAAATAAGATTCAAATAACTGTTTATAACTGGACAGATGATTGAGAGGGACCGATGAAGAACCACCAACAGGGCATTCTGAACACTGGCTGTCAGTAGTCTGTGACTTTGGTTGATATTTATTAAACATTTTATGAAATCTATGTGCTGGAAAGTCACGCTGCATTAGCTGTTGTTGATGTAGAGACAAATATAATTACTTTTGATGCTGAAGAAATCAACAGATCTTGCCTCATAATCATGGTAATTAGATATTATAAAAAGAAACACCATTTTTCCTCTGGTTTCTAGGTGGATTAACAGACATTTATCCACAAACAACATGCAGCTTCAAAGGGTTATCGAGCCTGACAAACACACCTTCAGACTTCTTTTTCTTTTCTTTTGACCTTTCCTCCCGTGGACTGCCGGGGCTTGTTGCCAGGTGATCGTCCCGTCAGCATCATCAGCTGGATCTGTGCCCTCGGGACTTTCCTCCTCATCAGGGACTGGACTTAACCCTGCTGAATCTGATGCATCTCTGCTGGGCAGAGCAGCCATTAAGAGAGTTAAATCACAGCAAACAGGATTAATAGCAACAGGATGAGCGCTTCTATTTCACTTACCCCGTCTTTAGCCACCCTTCTGATGTCTTGCTCTCGACAGCCTCAGCATTTGCCTGTCCACTTGTATCTAGGGAACACAATAACAACTGGAGCATGAGAGACGAGATAAGACCTCCTTATATGGCAAGTGTATTTTACCTAGTAATTCACAGGACTGACAACACACAAGCAGAAAACTGAGGCTTAGACAGGGATACACTACAACTTGAAAACCAGGACTAATGGCTTCTTATGCGTCAGTTCAGATTTCTTGAACATTATCTGAGGGTTGCAAAAAGTTCCACCATTTTTGTGTGACAATTGTGTGAAATACAAAGATTTAAGATTCAACAGCGACATCAGATAAATCCACATGTTGCGCAACTCTAAGATCTCAGTGAATATAATACCCAAGATGCATCACTAAAATTACTTTCTGAGCTTCCTCAATTGAAATGAAATGCTCAAATATCAAGCAAAAAATACACACATCTGACCCGTCTGCTCTGGAGCGGGTGGCCATAAATAAAATCTGATCTTAGACTAATTACTCAGCCTTAGCTGATGATTATTTGAAACGCCACCTGCCCTCTTCCTCAGGACACAATGAATCTCTGCCAAGTACTTTCCTACAGGAAACCTGCAAGTTACCACTCTGCTGCAGGAAAGTACGTATGCATGCATGCGTTCACACACCATCAGTTTTCATCTTCTTGCTGCCGGTGCTATCTGGGTACGAGTAGTGACTCCAGCCGTCTGTAATTACAGGTTCTCCACTCCCCTGTTCTCCCTGAACCGGGCTGATGCTGCGTTTTCTCAAAGCCCTGGAACAAAAAATTAAAAAAAACATAGGCCATATGTACAAGAAGAAATACCTGCAGAAAATCCTAGGCAACAGAATATTAATCTGAAGTGTACAGCATCACATGCGTACCTGGAATATCCAAAACCACTAGTAGTGGATGAAGTGTAGTGAGCTTTCACCCAGCCGTCCTCTCCCCAGGTTTTGGCGGTCTGACCGATCTTCTCCTTCTCCTGTTGCTGCTGCTTGCCCTGGACGTACTCTGCATACGTCTGGATCCTGTAGCTCTCTGCATAGCGGCTGGTGTTCATAGCTGCAGGATGAGAGGAACAAGTTAACAAGCTGCGTCGACATTTTTTTATTTTATTTTTTTTGTGTGCAGATGACAAGAGTCCAGTCTGACGTGAGGAAGGTCGAACTCACCTATCTGCACCTGGTCTGTTTGACTTAAGGACACAAATGCTGATGTGTCATCTATCCATGAAACCTGGATGTTCCCTGTGTGGAAAGCAGAAGTCGAACGTGAGTGATAAATCATGGGGTCATAACTGTTTGCAAGCAGAACACACAAAATCACATCTTACCAAAGGCACTAAAGAGCTGGTAGAGGTCACTGGTCTTCCATTCTTTTGGGAAGGTGACATACAGGACGTGGTCTCTTTTGGGTTGCACTGCAGGAGCAGAAGAGATCAGCAGAACAAAGGGTGACGTGGAGAAGTGGCTACAGTGGCTTTAACTGATATTTGATATTAATGCTGAACAAAAAGAAAATCCAATAATTTAATTAGCTGAGGAATTAAAGCCCATATAAAAGGTTATATACACAGCTAAGATGATATCAGGCCTGAGGTTTAGAAAAGGTGGAGTGGAGTTTTGTATTCCGTTTTGTTGAGACCTGATGAGCAGGCTGAACGCATTTCCTTCCTCATACAACAATTTTCATTACACTTTAAATTATGCATCGTTTACATCTATGTTTGCTAGCTCACGGTCTTCCTCTGCAAGTGCATTGCTACATTTCTTTGCACCACACTGTCACTCAGCAGAATAGCAGGAGTGTGTGTGTGCACTACACAAACAAAATGGGGAACCACTTGCTCCACAGTGCTACTATTGGTAAACCCCACAGGCTGCCTTTAAGTACGGCTAAACTTCTAAGCAGTAGTTAATGCAGCAATCCTGACATATGGCTGGGCCGTGCTACACAACATTTTACTCACGATCTGGTCCTGTGATGTTGAGGTAGGGAATATCTATTATCCTCATCAGGAACAGCCTTGAGAACAGAAAGAAGAAGAAATGATAAACCTCATAAGTGTTTGAACTGTTAATAAAAAGAGCAGCAAATGAACTTAAGTGCGTCTCTTACTTGTTGAAGAAAGGCTCAATGAGTTTGGATCGAGCTGAGATGTAAGCTTTGGGTGGAGTCAAGAAAGAGCCTGAAAAGTGGAGCGCAGACCAGCTTAGACAATATGTATTTAGACACATTTTTATATTTGAGAACAGGACCAGCGTGATCGTTCGTGTGTTACCCAGGTAGTTGGCCATGGAGATGAAACAGAGGCCAGTGATGTAGGCATCGTACCCTGCCTCATGGAGCTGCTCCTGGGCTGTGTCGTAACTGGGGAACCCCTCATCCGTTTCTGGAACAGCACAGAGAAGAAGAAGTGTCAGCAGGATTTTTGTACAGTGAAGAATATTTCAGGCAAACGTTTCAGGGCGTATTTACTCACCAACTTGTGGTGACTTGAAGGGGCTCTCCTTCAGCTGTTTCTCCAGCTCTGCCAGAGAGGTGTTAGTGATCAGCTCCTGCAACACAAAAAAAAAAAAAAAAGGTAAAAACAAGCTGTTAGTATTATAGTTTAGAGACATAAAAATCACAATTTTGCTCAAAAAAATCATCATTACTTGCTCGATTTTCACTGGCAAGCCATGATCATAACTAATAAGCACAACTTAAAAGAGCATAGTCAATTTTACTGGTTAGGTATGCTGACACAAGAGAGTCCTGCTTCACAGTGGCTCTCCATATACAGTAATTTTACAGTGCAGAGAACACTTCCTGGACAGACTTACAGCTAAACAAAAAGATAACATGCTAAACAAATAGTTAAAAATGTCTACCTTAAACGGCTGAGTGGAAGCCATTAACTTTGTGTCCAGAATTCTGCAAGTCAACAGGTAAAAAAAAAAAAAAAAGATAAATAACACATTAAAGAACAAAAAGCAAAGACAAGCCTCAGTTGTGAAGACACAGAAACAAACTTAGCAATAGAGTGATACGTTACCTTGGGAAGACGCACATCGTGACCTCTTTAAAGTCTTGGAGGTCCTGGAGAAGAGAGCATTGGTATAAATTATGAATAGAAGACATTACTTTGCTTTAAAACAGCTTGTTTGTGTAGCAAAAGGCTGAATATTTAGCAGCCAAAAAGGCTCCGTATTTAAAAATCCCCTCTCGAGTGTGTACCTCTGGAAGTGGGCAGTAGAACTGGTGGATGGTGTGCATCACATCCAACAGCATGTTGTGGCCAACCACGAGTTTGCCCTGTGTGTCAGAGGAAATGAGTTACAAGTCCGATTTTACCGAAGCCAAAGATATTTCAAGAGCAAGTAAAGCTCGATACTGCATCTTATGAATTGGGATTTAGTCTATACTTTGGAGTATCACTGTTTATTTGTGTGTGTGTTGTAACTATGAGAGGCACTAGAAAAACAAACACAAACACAGAAGTAGTGAGGTTTACTTACAGATTTAGAGATGGCATGGATCACCCTGGAGAAGCCAACAGCATCATTGAGCTCCTCCTGTTGGGGGAAGACAAGTGTCGGGTAAAAATACAAGACGTAGTCAGACAGTGGTGCAGTCTCCTTCACAACAACGTCACACAGAAAACGTATGCGTGTCTACATTCAATACACTATTGTGATAAACAGAAGAAGAGTGTGACGGGAATAATTGATATTTGTCTGAAGCCCACACTCTACCTGCTCTCTCTCCAGTTTCTGCTGCTCCCTCCTCTTCCTCTCCTCTTCATCCACTTTGCTCACCTGGATGTAACGCTCCTTCTGCAAACAAAGAAATCACATCTATGATTCTTCCAAAAAAAAACAAACAAAACCCCCCCACCCCCCCAAAAAAAACCACAAAAACAAAAACAGGAAGCAAGATAAGCTGAGATGAAAAATGCTCTAACCTTTTCTGTTTCAATGGTT
>NW_019524112.1:103391-125283 GCF_002814215.2 Seriola lalandi dorsalis | reverse complement strand
AATAATAATAATAATAATAATAATAATGATAGCAGCCCAGGGGTAAGTGCCACTCACTTCCAGTTCAGTGTCTGGTATATCAGCTTTCTCTGAAACCTAGTAAGGAAATATGAATGTGTGCACATATTAAAATACAAAATCGGCACAGAAAATGCAAACACAGGCAGATGTGGCTTTTTGAAGGGGGGGGGGGGTAGATTACCCAGTACATGGCTCCAGGTCCAAAGTCTTCTCTGAGTTGGTGAAGAGGGCCTCAACTTTCTCTCTGTGTGGAGAAATGGAGTAGAAGTGATCAAAATATAAGAGGGTAAGGTACCAACAGAACTGTGAAGTTGCATTTGTTTGAGTTTGTTGGCAAGTTTCTCTCCATTAATATGTAATCACATGTGACTCAAAGTCACAGCACCAACTTTTTGAAAAGAGCAGCCTGAATGTTTTTTCAGTGATTTCCCCGCACATCCTCCTGAACACTCAGCTGCTCCCCAGCCGGTTTACAGACGAAGTTTATCATTTATTTATACCAAGGAATTCTGGGGCAATGTTTCGGGGAGGGGGATTTCCTACTGGCTGGCCACACCCACTTTACCCTCAAGGAAAGGTAATCAGGTCACGTAATCTTGGTCCAACTAGTGTGAAGGAACTAAGCTACCGTGACTTCATTCTCTACTCCTCAGACAAAAACAACCCCGTCACTACCCACAGCTCTTTTTTTTTTTAGCCTTTAAATTAATCTTTAACACTTACACCACCCTGTTGATGAAGTCTTTATGCTCCTCGGGTACATTTGCAGCACCTTTGGAGGATGGAGAGATGTAGGATGGTGTCCCTACACCGTTAGCATGCTGATTCCTCCTCTCCTCCGTCTGCTCCCTCAGCTGGGCTTCCTCGTCTTGATTTAGGTACGGGATTCCTTTGAAAACCCAAGAAAAATCTGAATGTTACTTCTGTGTAGCGAGCTGCTGTTCTGTGTTGGCTCTTCCCACCGACTGTCCAAGACTACACATTCCATCAAATTAAACTTTTTGATACAGAGCCCATGTGCTGGAAAGGCTACTGCAAGATGAAAAAGAAAGTTGCTGAGAATTATTTTCAGCAAGATGTCATGCATTTTTTAAAGTTACGCCATGTTGTCAACAACAACATCAACAGAACTGGTAAGAGAGGAACATACGAGTGAACCAGAGCGAACAATGCTCTTGCAGGTTCTGCTAAGCCTGTATAGCTTTTTATGTGTCATTACATTTCTGAGGCCGTGAACACAAGTGGCAGTGAAACCAGGGAACACTTTCCTCAGACTGTAAGAGACAACTAGGTGTCTACAGAGGCTGCACTGGCATTTCATTTTGTCAGAGATCTGGATTCAGGCTAACAAAAGACCACTATCACAAGTCTGAATGAAGAGCAAAAGGCCCAGAACCAGCTGTTCCAGTACTGGTGACAGATGACAGCTTTTCTTAACACTGGTGCTGGAGGGGGATACCAGCACGAAGAACAAAAACCAAGTTAAAGTACTGATTTAAACAGGATTGCTTTTCCTACAGAAACCCCTTTTATTAAACTGCGATATGAAATTAACAAGACTTTGGTTTGTATATCAGTCAATCTGATAAGAAACTGACAAAGCACTCACTTCCACTTTATGTAAAAGATACATGGTGCTATAAACTCATATCAGTTTAGAGTCAGATATTGAGGGTAGATACCCATCACTACACATCATGAGATACACACTCACCGTGACAGAACACCTTGTTGAAGTCAAATCCCTGACTGGCCAGAAAGTCAATACTGGAACTCTGAAATGAAGAAAAAGAAAAAAAAAAAAGAAAAAAAAAAAAAAGATCTTCCATCTTTCCCATCTATCCCTAATATTGATATAATCTTTTCACAGCTGACTGAGCAGGAAATATTTTAAACCATCTAAATCACTGTATCCAAAAGTCATTTGTTGTTCACAAAAGGAATTACCCTGAAGAATAACACCGACTTACTTGGCAGATGAACTTAATGTCAGGAGAAGTCCTGCTGAATGGTTTCGGGAATATATAAAAATTAAACGGCTTCGTGATATACCTAGGGAGACATGATAAGAGGAAAGAGAGAAAAATGAGGGTAATAGCTGGATCACTTCCATTATTAGTTCTTAGTTGACAAATGTTTTTGCATAAAACCTAACAGTGGCATTGGCAATGGAACTTAGGATAAATCAGTTGCTACACAATAAATGTTCTTGGGCCCTGAGGCAGTTGGGCACTTGGTAATCCAGCCGGGCTTTAATTCAGGAGATGGTACAAGGAGCAATTGTTAATTGTCAGTTTAGCAATAGACACAAATTTATCTGTCCAGAAACTGTGTCCAAAAACTGTCGCCCAGAGGACTTGCAACAAGTTGGCTCTTTCTCTGTACCTGATGAAGAACCAAGTCTGTCTCAAAATATTATCTCTTTGCTGAATGCAAAAAATAAGACATTTAAATATGAGCAGATGGCGATGTTGGGACACAGAATAACACGGTCAGATTTTAAATTGTGTATTAGTTCAGCAGATATTACTCACTTTGACTTTGCCTGGTCGTATTTGAACGTACATAATCCAAACTGGAACAGTAGAAAGTCCATGGAATGCTGGTGGATAGAAAGACAAAATGTTTAATGAGATAAAAACAAACAAACAAACAAACAAACAAACAAACAAACAACAGACTGCTGCAGAGCTAGGGAGGCAAGCTGGGATGCACTGGATCTTCTCCTGCTCCTTTGTTCTGGCCTCTCCACCTTGTGTGCATGTTTTGTCTTTCTGTCTCTGTGTAGTTTGTTTCTTTCACCTGTGTGAATGGTGTGCTTAAGTTTTGCCCTCTTGTGTGTTTGTGTAGTCTGTCCTCTTTCCAGGTCCTCATGCTGGAGAGGAGGTCCTGTGGCTCAGGTCCCATCTGTCTACCTGCACCTGAAGGTTGCTCTATCATATTCCTAATATATGTCTACAGATTTCAATGTTGTAATCCTGTTCTATTCTGTGCATATAGCATCTATTGCATGTGTCTATCCTGGAAAAGGGATCCCTCCTCTGTTGTGCTTCCTTACATTCTTCTATATTTTTTCCCATTTAAAAACTTCTCTGGGGAGTTTTTCGTTATCCAAATCAAGGGTTTAAGGACAGAGGGTGTTGTATGCTGTACAGATCGCAAAGCCCTTTGATTTATGATATTGGACTATATAAATGAAACTGACGTGATGTGTGATTGATGTGCAGTAATTATTAAGCTCTGCAGACCTTTTTCAGCTTCGTGTATCGCTCCTCTGGTGTGTCAAGCCCGTTGGTTAGTGCACTGACATTGGGGCCGTCGCTTATCCCTAAAAAAAAAAAAACACACACAAAATCACATGTCACATTTCAGCAGAAAAAACGTTGGGTTTTATCAGTGTCCACTTCAGCTAAAACTCTCACACGGTTACCTGAAAATTCTCCATCGATGGCAAGGAAGTCGGCATCCTCTATCGCGCTGTACACCGTGTTCAAACAGTCTTTATAATCTGGAAAAAGTAAAAGTGCATTAATACTAGTATGTTAGCGTGATGCGGAAAGCGTGCTAGCCAGCAGATGAGCACACAAACCCGCAGCCGTGCTTGTTTCCTCGCAGCTACTAGCTAGCTAGCTAGCTAGCTAGCTAGCTAGCAAGCAGCACAAACACAACAATTAAAGAGCCTTAAGCATCATAGATATGTTTCATGACACTACTCAATTGTACAATTTTATAACGTATGAGTCCAACTACAAAAGATCAAGCGTGCAAAATGCGGCTGACTACTTACTTTTTCGTGTCACCTCCATCCCTGCACAATGACTGAACCCGGCTGACAGCTAACACCAACTAGCCTCCGTCAACTGGCTTTTAACCGTTTTACAAACACTTCCGGGCCGCTGCTGCGAGACAAAGTGCCGCTGCGGAGCTGCGGCGTGTCTATACAATCTATTCGGTCGGCATTTTTGTTATTTTAGAGACAAAATCATATTTATTACAATAAATATATCAGGTTATTTATTACAGTACTTGCTGACAACAATTTTATATTGGACTGATAGTGAAGAGATGTAATCACATTTACTCAATTACAAATTTGAGGTAGCCTACTTGTACTTCCCATGACTTTTTCTTTTTATGCCGCTTTATACTTCTGATCTACTACATTCAGAGGGAGATTTTTTTACTCTACTACTTTCACCTCACAGCCTCAATTATTTTCAAATTTGTTTGACATGTATAGATATAGTATCTTGTGTCCATTGTTGATGTATGCATATGGCTTGTAGGCTACATAATAGTCATATGTTTATGTTTATTATTAGTACTGTAACCTGTGTGTAAGTACATTGAGATTCTGTAGAAACTGGAGTCAAATTCCTTGTATGTCCTCGTATTCAGATCCTTCACCTAAGGAGCCTATCTATCTATCTATCTATCTATCTATCTATCTATCTATCTATCTATCTATCTATCTATCTATCTATCTATCTAATTCCTATCCACTGTCAGAAGCTGTCAGTGGACTTATTTCTGTCTCAACCCCTAGATTTGTTGTTGTTGCTTCATATTTCTCTCAATATCTATATTTAATTTATCATTTCATCACAGTCTGCACCTGTGGTGCTTGATGCAATGCTGTACCTGTATGTCTATACAGCTATTCTAAGATTCTAACTATCTAAACAGCCTCTTTCTCTCCGCCTCACTATGTCTCTTCTTGTATCACTGTATGTCCTTTGTGCAAAATCTAAGGGTAGGGTGCATCAAATTTAAGGAGGAAGATGCTCCCAAAATGCAGCTCTACTGTCAAATCATGCAGGGGAATTAAAGAAAATCCAGAGAAAAGGTTAAAGGGAAGACACCAAAAGTAGAATTCCTTATACTGTTCATGTGCTGAGAATAACACACAGTTATTGGCTCATTGCCTTTGCTTTCTTCAACATGACAGAACGCTGGAGCCGAGCCAACAAACAATGACACTATATGTAAGGAAACATACTGGATAAAATCCATCAAAGTGCTATATTTGCCTAACATATTCCTATCAAGATCCACAAAAGCTGCCTTTCACAAGAGTGGGTTTTGTGGGTCTTACTATTCATCAAGATTGTATCGGCTACACTTATAAGTTCCTGATGTGGTGTTAGGTGGTGTTTCTGAAGTCAGCCTGGCAGTGCGGCTGACATTGAGTTTCATAGAGACAGAACAGTTTCTGCAATTATTATCTACACTTTGTATTGTATAATGGATATAAAAAAGTATGGAGTAGGAGAAAATGTCTCCACATTAAAAAGCAGGGGTGTATTCTTCTCTCCAGTGAAATGCAAAGATGACAGTTCAAAAAGTACAGATGGGAAGTTTTCTTTTCTTTAATGAAAGGAAGTAGCCACAAAAAGGCTTCAGCTTTTATGTCTAATGTTTTCTCCGGGGGGTATAAAATTGTAGAATTATATTTTCTTTGACAGAATCTTACTAAGTTTTTGCTTTTTTTGAGCTTTAAGGCCTTTAAACACAACCAAAATCTATATTATTGCAGTGTAAGTCAAATATAGTTGTGTACGAATGCAATGAGCTGTATTTTGTGTGCCTTTGTAGAGTTTTATTACCTTGAGAGAAGACAGGCTATACACTCACTCTAGATTTTTATTATGATATATTTTTCAAGATGACAACAAGCAGAGGAGAACATCAAAACAAACGAAAGAAAGAAAGAAAGAAAGATGTAGGAAACAAACAAACATCAGGATGACAAGCAATTTGATGTAATGGTTGGTGTGTGGTAAGCTGGGTCATCAGCTGAGGATCAGCATTCATTGATGTTTTGCTCCTTTAACCCCAGTACATCTCCTGGTGGTGGAGAGGTAACAGAGATTTCTTGCTGCCTCTCACTGCTAATGCCTGAGGTGTTGTCTGGCCCCCAACTGCTATGCCTCCTCCTCAGCCACACCAAATCTGCCTCTTTTGGCCTCCTCAGATAGATTTTTAATGCCTTGCCTTCCTCTTTCTAGATATTGAGGAGTTAATGAAGCCCTTGCATTCCACCTCCACAGGGCGAACAAAACCCCTGCAGCCAGCCTGTCTACATCCATCCAACAGATGAGCGCACTATGAGATAGTCAGCCTCAAACCCCTCCTCCTATGGGATCCTGTGTTATATGAATGGGATGGTCTTGGTGACCATGGAACACATCATCATGTCAGGTTGGAGTGACATAGAGGTTATCTCTCTGGGGAACTGAGGCTGCCTTCCCAGGTCGACTCTCCCTGGTCGATGTTCTGCTCCTTGCTAGGTTCAAGGAGTCTTGGTGAATCTTTCAGGCAGAGGCTTTTGGCTCTCTCTCTGTACCTGGTGAACTGGATGAGGTGCTTGGCTGAGGAGGAAGGCCTACTGTTTGCATCCTGCCGGCATATCTCAATCACTCCAGCCAGTTTCCTCATCACAAGGTCTTGCCGCCCTCTTCCATGGTGGCCCTCGACCAGAGAAGAGCAGCCTCACCCCACCCCAGGAGCACACAGCACAACTGTTCAGCTTGTGGCCTTCATCAGGGTCATCACAAAACATATTAAGAGCAATATTTAAGTAGGGTAAGTATGACACACAAAAGATATAAAAATCATAACAAGCCACATACATTACAGCCAGTGGGGCTTGTACAAAATGTGTCCATTTGATGTGGCATAGGTCCACCCCAAAAACACTTAATTTCAAAGAAGGCCTATAAAGTGCTAAAAGGTAACAAGATGCAACATAAAAAGTACATCATAAAATACACAAATACGTTCAAACCACTGCTAAACCACGTAATTGAACATTATGTAGGAACCACTTCCTACCATTGGTGCAGGGTTAATTGGTAACATCATACTTTGTCCTTGCCAAGGAGTTGGGCAATCCTCGCCAGGCCATCTGAGAACCGTCTCTGAACTACTCTCGCCATCTGCCTGTCTAAGAGGAACTCTGCTGTGTAGGCTGTGGACAAGTTTGTCTGGACAGCAGTGGAGTCTCTTCCCCCGCCTACGACAAAGATGGTGCTGTCGCTTCTGATCCCTTCCCAGAGAGATAACTTCACAACTTGGATTGTTTTATTGTCGTTCTAGCCAACGTTCACAAGCTCATCAAGCCTCTTCAGCTGTCTCGATGGGCATGCTGCTGTCTGGAGCATGGTTGTCATGTTGTCCATGTAGCCTCTCAGCGGTGGTAGTCTTTGTACCGATGGCAGGTTCACTCCTACAACCATCCGTCCTGCCCCAAAGAGAATGATTTAAATAAGATGGGGGAGATTGCACATCCCATGGCGATACTTCCTTCCAGCCGTTGCCAGCCTGTGGTGAAATCTAGGTAGGTACAGCACATTCAAAGGTCCTTGAAGTATTTCGATACCAAGCTTCTGATACATTCAGGGATGTAAAAAAATTGTAGGGCAAAGTCAATGAGTTGGTGGTCAACAGACCCTTATGCATTTGCAAGGTTCAGCCACACGACATGAAGGTCACCTCTCTTTCTTGGGCCTCTGGATCTGTTGTTGAGGGCTCTACGCACCCCGGAAAGCCTAGCACTCCAGCTTCTGGCAGCTGGTGTCGATGACAACGCTGGTTATGAAGAAGTTGGTCAATCTCTTGACCATGATAGAAAAGAGCTATGTTCCTGAACTGGCTGATTTAGCAGTTCTGCTTCTTGACCGTGATAGGTCTACGGTAGGTTCCACAGGATTTTCAGGGGCCATGCAGGGTAGTTCTAATAGAGCATTTATGGTATCCCATTGGGGCATGGAGTTGATGCTGATCTCGCCTTTCTGACGACCTCTGTAACCTTAAAAGCAAAGATATAAGCGATATGGAAAAAAGATTACAGCAGAGCACATTATGCTTATGTAAGTGATAAATGGCAGGGAAAGTGGGAGTGAGAAGGTCTGTGTGTGTTTGTGTTTGTGTTGAACCTCAACTGAGGGCAACTGAATCACAATTGATCAATGGGATGTCTATATTTTTGAATGACCTTTAATGTGTCATTTCAAATTTACTGCCAAGAAACTACAAACATACTCACATTAGTCATACTTTGATTGTTCATAATGTGGTTTTAAGGTCCGTCACACATGTGAGCAGAAATGTCCCCTCTAACAGTTGAGCCGAACCTGAAGGTGTTTCTACATTTTTTGAGAAAAAATATATCCTGGGATGTTTTCTCATTCTTTACACCACCAGACATCAGAGAGCTGTTCTGGTCAGTGAGTAAGTGATAACACGGTTGCTTTAGCTCGACTCAGCCCCTGTTCCATATCAATCTCAGGAAATCCGTTTCTCGAAATGACTTTTGCTCTTTGTTGAGCAAAGTGCAGTAAAATTTGTAATACTGAGAAAAGCTGAACCTTTTTTTAAAAAATTGTGGAGCATTTCATGCTTTCAATCGATACATTTTTTGATGTCTGTCTTAAAACAATACTAACAAGCCCACACTCTATATACTCCATACACTGTAATAGTTTTTGGTTGCTGTAATTGCTCCTTCTGTCCTTACTGGCTGCAAATGAATCCACTCTTAAAGCTATGTAAATTTAGGTGACTGGGCACAAAATCCACAGTCCCTATTCTGTGCAAAAATAATTTGCACATTCTAAATTTCATCTTAAGCTAATATGACATTTCAGCAGTCTGAGTTAAATGCTGTGGGTTTAAGATACAGGGATTCAAGTCAAGGTTTTAGTCTTTGAGTTATTATCATTCTGCAGGAAACACTGTCAGTGGAAATACACAGTGAATTTCATATTCAAAACACTGTAACTTTGGAAGATACCCACTCTAGTTACCCGAACTTTAAAGGGGTTTTCTCTGCAGGTGAATGGATTCTTGCTAGGAGTGGGTGATAGTGATTGTCGTTTGACAAGAGCTTAGGCTATTGTTGCATTTACAAGACAAGAATTTATAACACGCCCTCTGAGCAGCGCTACGTCTTCAGGGCAGATTGGAGGCTACAGTAAGTCGCTATTGGAAAGTGACCAGATGGGCTGGGGCTAGCTGGTTAGTACCCAAACTTTAGTAGAAGGAAAGACGTGAAAGAAACTTTACACTGCCGTTGCTTTCCTCCACTGGAGACAGCTCTTGGCAGGTAGAGGAATGAAGTCTGATGCTGAACGTCAACGTTTCTTCTAGACTGGTATATTAAGAGCTGTTCATGCTGACACTGGCTATGTAGCAATAGCAAAACCTACAAATAGCTCTAAATGTAATTGTTTTTATCACAGATCACTCCTTTCAGTTCAGTTTTAAGATTCATAATCTGAAAATGTATTTCGTCCACTTTTTTTCCTAAGCTCACATCACTGTTCAGAGGCAGCTCAAAACTGAGCTGAAAACAGCGTTGTCCATCACCAGTGAGGAGCCTAGCTGCTAACAGCTGCTAAATTGAAAGTTATTTCAATGTACAAATGGGCACGTCAGTTTTTTTTTAAGGCAGACTTTAAATAAAAGTGAAGCTGTCCTTTAATGGACTGTGACAGTGGGAGCGATGACAGGAAACTAGAGGAGAGAGTGTGATGGGGAGTGACATGCAACAAAGGTCCCCAGTCACACATGAACTGAAGCAGTCTCATTCAAACCCTGGCCTTTGAAATTAAGGTCAGTAGCAGTAGTACCTACAGTATATGTGTGTACATAATTTGTTAAAATATGTTAGGTAATGTGTGTTTTACACTTGCTAATATTAACTCGTCAAACTCAAAGCCAGGATTTAACCTATTATGGGGCCATAGGGGAAAAATAAAAAATAAACTGTGTGCAGAGTGTATGTAGCCAGACACCTGTCACTCAGTGTCAATGTACACATGACAGCAGCATTATATTTTGCCTGGAGTCCCATATCCAACCAGCACTGTTTAGGAATATGCAGCATGAAACTGGATTGCCATTTTGTTCCACTTTATTATTCAGTCTACATGAACATGTGGCAGCTGTAGGAGGAGTCATTGTTTTTTTAAAATCAATAAAACAAACATGCCAATTTAAGATTTGTTATTTATTTTAGTTTACCTACAACAGCCTGTATGATTCAATTTCATCTATGCCGTCTATATTCGTGGCAATTTTTCCTGCCGCTATTTTTGTGTCTGGCACTGGGATTTGACGTCCCAGCTCATAATCCCAGCCACTAATCTCTGATAGGTTTGGTTGTTTTTCCAACACGACACCAGACCTCTTTGAAATCAGAGATGGACTAGATTAGGTGGATCAGGTTAATTGGTTTAGTTATATAATTCAGCTTTACTGCATGAGTTTGGGACTCAGCGCACAGTCTGTGTTCTGCTAATGAATGTAATTTTGACGTGGGCTTGCCCAGTTGAATTATTTCATGTTGAGTCAGGTTGTGAAGGTGCAGATAGGGCTCTGCAAAACACGGCGGGTTGGATCTTGACAAACTGATAATGAAACAGCAATCTCAGGGAATTATCGGGGAGAGAACATCAGCAAAGCCCTGTGCACTTGGTAAAGGTGAAACAATACAATGTAATCTTGGCTGCGCTTTCATCCCTGAACAGGACAGGCAGTTTAGAAATGGGAAAGATTTAAGTTTTAGGTGGATTTTGGGAGGTGAACAAGCAACAATACAACACTTTTATATGAAAAAAGGTGGTGACTGTTGGTGGTATCGTTGGTTTGAATTTTTATTTAAGCTTGTGCTGTAAACCACTATATCACCTACATCTAGATCTCTCATTTAAGTTTGGGATTCACTCAAATCCACATGCTTGTATGAGTCTTGTTGAACTGCAACAATAGGCCGTCTCTCTGCATGAATGTGATGGGCGTTGAAGCGAAGTCTAACGCGAGACACATCAGCTAATAACGTCGCAATAATGAGATCAAGATTTAAAATAGTTCAGACAGGGTTTTTTCAGGCGTCCTGTCACCCACCATTATTAAGCCTATACCTCTGCTGCCTGCTCTGTTTTGCTGTAACATAATAAACCAGTGTCAAAAGTACAAGTTTTGGTAGAAAAGAAATGCTTTTTAATCTGGACGTAATCAGTGGTGAAATCTAACAACATTTACTCAAGTCCTGTTCTGAGATACAGTTTTGATGCACTTGTAGCATATGTTTCTTGCATATATCGGTGTTATCATACTTTATACTTCTCCACATTTATTTGACTCCTCTATCTTTATTTGAGTGATTAGTTAATTTTAAGGGTTAAAATTTGACATAAACATGAGTTTATAAAATACAACAAAAGATTAAATCTACTTATACTTGAATGAAAGATTTGAATACTTCCTCCACAACTAGATGGTCTGTCATATTTATTACATAGCAAAAACAGGTTCAATACAATGTACACACATCTGCATGACCTCTACGTGCATTTAAAAAAATTTTTTTTTTTACTTCTTTCTTCTTCAGCACTGTTGGTAAAACAGATACAATATTTCCCCAAACTCCATGAACTTTCCTTTAGGTTCATGTAGAGACGGCACCCACAGGAGGGCGCTATACTCCACAATTTCTGATGAGTTGCTGTCTTGTTATCTGGCTTTTAGAGAGTCCCTCCCCTCTTCGCCTTCACACACACACACACACACACACACACACACACACACACATAACCACATGTGGATGCTTGAGCTGGCTATAAAAGCCCTCTGCTCCCTCTGTATTTTTTTCCTTTTTCATCAAAGCACATCATACCTTTTACAGTCAAAATGAGCACAATGGGAGGCCATAGACTGGTTAGAGCCAGGAAGTAAATGAAAGAAAGGGAGAGGCAGGAGAGAGGACGGGAGCTGCAGTTTATGGAAAAAGCAGGTTGAGGGGAGACCATTAGCATCTGTCAAGTGAGCGTGCCCACGTGTGTGTGTGTGTGTGTTGTTTGTCTGTACATCTCCACAATCAACCTTTTTATAGAGCAGACAACGAAATTGAAGGGAGGCCACCGGGGATGGAAGAGGTAAAGAAGGAAAATATGTTAGTGAAAGAAGCAATCAGGAAAGGCTGGATGAAGGTCAAGGAGGATGAAAGACCAGAGACGTGTTATATTCCACGTGTAGAGAAGAAAGGACACTTAAGACTGAAGAAGCAGGAGGTTGACAAAAGAAAGAGAGAGGTTGTGATGTGACAGTTAGTGGTTCAATAAACATTTTCTAGGCTGTCACGCACATAAAAGCGCACACACACACACACTCACACTCACACACTCACACACACACACACACACACGCACAGAGGAGCTCCCATTTTTATAACCTGCTCAGACAGTCGTGTTATTGCTCTCCTAATCATGCGTGAGATTAGGTTGCAACACACAAGCAAAAACCTGCTGTTGACACGTCCTATGCCATTTCATCTCGCAACACACACACACACACACGCACGAACACACACACACACACACGCACACTCTCGGTTTTTACTGGTCCTCCGGTGAATAGAAACTAATTTGCTTTCAGGCCAAACAGAGGAATGAATAAGTATGCTTTATCACTGTTTAACTGTGGGGTGGGGAAGGGAGAAGAACAGAAACGTTACTGTGAAAGGGATAAAAGATTTCCAGAGTTGTGGAAGTGTAACAGATAAGTAAGAACAAAGAATAAATTGATGGCAATTTAGGAAGAGGAGCTTTGCTGGCTGCCTCTGGTTCTTCGTTTAAAAAGAACTTCTGCGAGGATGAGGGGTTTGACTCGGATGAAAAGAAGAGCTGGAGTGAATCTCAGTTGTGGAGACAAGACGGAGGAAGTCTCACTCTGAGGTGAGACTCATAGAATTTGTACCAACCATTTCCCATCAGCGGTGTACAAAAATGGTTCCGCTCCAGACTCTAAATATATCACACGTGATCAGAGAAGAGCTGTTACCTCTGAAATCTGCAGTATTTCTGGGTTCCCATTTGTTTGCTGTCGAGGCGACTGAAAATCTCAAACCAAACACGTCACGTATGAACATTATCGGAATCCAAATTTGTCTTGGTGACTTTGGAGCAGAGAAATTCAGCAGCTCATGGGCACGCAAACACAACAGGGAGACAACATTTAGTACAAAGGCAGAGCACAGGGCGCACAAGAGACCAAAGACAAAACATATCACTTCGTACACACTCATACTGCAGTATGAGTGTGTGAGTTAGTGAAAAAAAACAACAGTAACTGGATGCTGAGGCATAGATATATTTTAAAGCTGCACTGATCAATACTTTTATATTAACAATGGGTCAAACTTCTATGTGTAAAGTGAAAGAGGTTGCTTGTAGTAATTTATCGCCAGCTCTACAAAACATTTTAACATCTTTAAGCTCATTGTTTTGATTTTACGGTCCACAGCTTTTACTGTTTTGACTCAGTTCCACCATCTCTCATCAGACGCACAAGGCAGCTGTTTTTATAGATAGTGATGAGCTGGTGAACATAGTGGAGCTTTTTATAAGCAGCTGAAGAGCAAAAATGCAACTGAAAGGAGGGTGAATGTTGAACTTACATTCTTCAGGTGGAAACAAACATGACTGCAAATCAATGGTAATGTTTACATGTCTGCTGGATGTGTCAATAAACAAGTGTTTGCTAACGCTTTCACTATCAGCTTTATTCGGTGGTCTTAACCATAATCTTGTGTTTACGGCTGATTGCGTGAAGTGGAGGGAGGGGGGGCCCCCAGATGATTACAGGTTTAATCTGCCAAACACTTGAATATTGCATATTTTTAAAGGCGGGTACCAGTGTTGTAAATGTTTGTAAATTGCTGGTGATATGTTCGATCTTTTCTCGCAGATGTCATTCACAATTAAGAATTTAACTTATACCCAAGTCGTCACTTCGGGATGGAGTCTCTTTGCTCTGTCTTACCGTGAACTTTGCCCGTTAGCTTGTGTTAGCACTGCAAGCGAAAGGATTCAGACATTTCCACTACGATATCTGATCGAGGTACGATCAGGTGTTACACTTTACATTGCAGTTTTTGGCTTTGCTGCTTGCAAACCACAAAGTGACACAACAAGGCCACAGGAGAGTGTTGCTGCAATGTCAGGGCCGAATAAAAAGCCTTTAAACCATCTTTAGAAGCTCAACATACGGCTGGATAATATTTTATACTGAGCAGTTTTATGTAACAAACTCAGCTGTGAACCGCTGAAGATGTGTGATGACACCATATGAGTGTTAGGATTGTTACAGCTCTGCTATTATTTCTGATTTTCTTCACATACAGGTCAGTTCAGGAGGGTAAAGAGATAAACTGGCAGATATATTGGCCTTGTATTTACATGTAGGTGTTAGCAGTTGTTCTCACTGTGTTACATATGAAACACAGTCATCAACATGGGGATTTTATTGACTATAATAGAACCCACACATAGGCAGACCTTTACACACACACACACACACACACACACACACACGCACACACACACACACACACTCTCTCACTCAGAGCTGAGCATTGGATGATGATAATCTCAGCCTGTGATGGCACTCACTGCCACAGTAATTTTATGAATCACTTCCAATTTCCCAGGCTTCTGACTCTGCAAGATAGGAGGCAGTTACCAAAAAACTGTTCCAGTTTTCTAAAAGAAATGCTCATGTTATCCCCATTTTAATGTCCAACGCTATCTCTACCCGCAAGATATGAACATAGATAGATAGATGGATAGATAGATAGATAGATAGATAGATAGATTGATGTTACACTCTCTTTCATCATTCAGCTCTGTGAAAGATGTACAGAAGAATACACTCCTGCTTGCTTTTCTCTCTTTCAGCCTCTGTATCTTTAACACATACAGGTATGAACACTGATGTTTGATCCTTGCCAGCGCTCATAACATCATTACAATTGTGTCGTAGTTAGTATCTGTATAGAGAGTGTGTGTGTGTGTGTGTCTTTCACATGGTGTTGAGCAGGTACAGTACATTTGGTTTGAGCTTTTTGTTGCCAAGAAAACATCTGCCTGGTAGAAAATGGACCGATGACAGCTGTGAGAGTGGAAACAGTCACTCAATAGTCAAGGTGTGTGCCAGAAAATTAAAAAAAATCAGCTGAAAGATGTTAAAATGCTCAGAGAGTTGATTGAAACTGAAGAATTTGGTGATCATTCTCAGCAGGTTCATCGTTACAAGCTACTAGTTTAACATTAAACATAGTCATTTGATCCATTATTACAAAAATATTAAAAGCTTTCAGTGTGTGCAGATTATTTACTTTGATACCAGGTGCGATCTGACAGGTAGCCTGATCAACATTGGTCAATATAAAACCATTGATCTCCATCTGCAACTGTACAGATCTCAGCTTCAAAGACTTAATAATTCAACAGACACAGTGTTTTTTTTTTTGTTTTTTTTTTATAAAAATATGCTTTTCAAAGGAGTGAGTGGTTTAAAATTATGGATTTGTTTATTAAAACTATGGACTATTTCACAACCTGATTCTGACTCTGCAGCCAAGATTCAAAGTTTAAAATTAGTGCTTTTAAAGAAATATTTCCACAGATTAAAAAAATGTTTCTGTGTTGCCACTTCATTTCACTGAAAAATGGCTTTCAGCAGTGCCTGAAAGCCATTTTTCAGTTAACTAGATTTCCTGCTCGTTCTGACTGGATAGATTTGATGAATTAATCAATTTTTCATCCAAACACATTTGAAACAAATTGTTACATTTAAAAACAGCAGGGATAAAAATTTCACAGAAGTCCAGTTAACAGCATCGCTTTTGGTAAACCACTTGTTTAGATGAAAAACACCCCCTCTGAAATATCATATTAAGAGCTACTAGTGCTATTAGTGTAATAAAATATCCAAATTTTAGTTAAATCTGTAAACTGAGAACATAAAACACATCCATCACAATCACCATTAATATGTTCATTTAGGGAGAAAAATTGTTGCAAATCTCCATCCCACATTAGAATTTATAAACAGGCTACCTTTCAGTCCGGTACAGTAATACCTCCAACTACAGCCTGAAAGAAATGACAGAATCAGCAACTCTCTGACAGAGTGTGAACAAAAAAATGAATTAAAGCTTGTTCACAGCAGACAGTATCCCGACAAAGTTAATCTGCTCATCCTTGGAAAATGGGTGGTTCTTAGCTTGTTGACATCGAGACTATTTCCAGGGTTATAGAGTGCTGCAGGGATGATGTGTTTTTGAGGGCCAACCCAGAAGTTAGCATCTCCCTGGTTCCCTTGACAAAAAGCTATGTTTACATTAGCCTTTGGATTACTGCAGGAAATAAGCTTTAAACAAACTACACCACTGCTGCATGACTTCAATCGCTATACTTCCAACACAAGTATAAACACAAAGAGGCCGTAAAAGCAGATTGTTGAGTAGATCGTTTTTGTGTTCACATTGATGATGTTTAACGTCCCCAAAAACCACTGTAGTGTCATTTAGCCACTTGTTAGCAACCAGCCTTTTTTAAAAAAAAAAGATTTAAAAGCTTAGAGAAATTATGACTGGGGTATTTACTGATGTATTTCATGTTGTAGAATAAAACATGAAAATGTCTTGAGCTTGTGTTAGCTAATTTCCAGGTTTTAGAACTCATTCCTGAAGCACTTTACTTGGCAAACTACTGGAGCTGGTGAGCTAATGGCTAACATGCTAGCAAGTCATAAAGGCTCTCTAAGCTAGCTGGCTCAGCTAATAAACTAGCAAGACAATAAGTTACCGCAGTAAACACACCCAAGGAGACATAGTTGTACCATCACCTCCTGTCACATAACTGTCCACAAACCTATTCCTTTTTGTGGAGCAGTTTTTCCTACAGCACAGCAAAGTTCACCGAAGTTGAACTCAACACAAAAGATTTGACAGATTTACTTTTCCCCCTGCCAGCAGATCCAATGATCACTGAGTAATAAGCCTTTTCCAACAAAGGCTTTTTGACATTTCATTGTAGGAAAAGCTCAGGTGTAAAAGACTAAAGTGAACAGTGGCTGAAAACCTTTTAACTGCTTAAGTTTCAGGGTCCTGATATTATTCTGCATGCTGGCTCACTTGTAGCAGTATCATGGCTCACTGGGACATTTGAATAGCCAATGGTAAATTTATTAGTCTTCTCCTACAATGACACAAGTGAAAATATTGGCTGTGAAAATTCCACCGAAATCAGCTGATTTCACACCAAAATTTCACATTACGCTTTCACATCATGCTGGTGTGACAGAGCCTTTATACCTTAGTCATGTCATATAGTAATTTCTGTAACTCCTGGTTGCTGACAGTCAGCAAAATTATGATAATCATAATCATAATTATAATGATGATTATGATTATCATAATTTTGACTGAGAAACTCTTTTTGGTTAAAGCTCTGATATAACTGACTTGATATATGAAGCTGTTGCTCAAAGTCTGTTGTTCAGGTAATCAAAGCCAATTTAAAACAGGCGCTTTCACTAATTACGTTTCTTGATTAGACCTCCTCTCTAGACTGTCTGAGTACGATCAAACTGTGCTTGATCCTTTATTCTACTGTTTAGTTTTCCTGCAACTGGTAGGACAGGGCAACTTTCATCTTTACCAATTTTATCAGTACATACTTTGGTGACATGGTGTTAAGTATTTTACTGCACAGCTCCACCTGACATCCACCTGACTACAGGTCTAATCAGGGTGATTAAAAACACCTGTGCAGTTTTGCAGGTCTGGAATGTATCTAGTGCCATATAATGAATTCACATTATTTTTAACCCCTTACACAACCGACCGTGTAATAACACAACCTTCTTAATCAGCATCATTCATATCCAGTGGTATGAATGAAATCTTTCCCATCTCCCATCCATCATATATGATGTGAACATGGCATTAGAAGCTCAAATACTGTAAAAATTATATTTCTGTACAGCAAAACTGCAACAGTAACAGTTTGTGACTGGATTATGTTTTCTATAAACATAATGAAGACCTGTCGTTAATTTACAGATTTGACTAGTCACATATACATTGAAACTGAATGTATAAACGTTTCACAGACGACGTGTTTCTTTTCTGCCAAAATATCCAATCTAGCAGCACAATATCCGCTTATAGTGACTACAGCATTTTTAAACCTTTTTACGGTTCTGTTCATTCACAGCACTCGGTTCAGTTTAGAGAAAGAATGTGGTCTAATTTAATGCAGAAAAAAGTTCTGCCACAATGTGTTTATTTCCAGACCATGTGAACCCCGTTCTCTGGTGTGACAGGTGTGTGCTTTATCAGCCCCAGCCACCTCCTGTACTCCACGGCAGTTAATACATGTAGGGCTTCAATTATAAAAAAAAGAAAAAAGAAAAATTACCTCTGGAGATAATCCATCCAGCGATTACGTTTTCTACAAAACGTATTTGCTGCTGCAGTTCAGTTGTATATAAAGGTAATTCCCAGGAGACAGGGTTGGAAACTCACAGAGAAACTGATTAGAAACTTGAAAACTATCCTTGATTTTTTTTTTTGCAGGAGGTGTTGCAATACATTACACAGGTGCACCTAATTAATGGGTAACTGCTTTTTCCTGTCATTGTGTGTTGCTTTCTGGATCAATAACCTCCTCCACCCATTTACTATCTTACGTCTGGCTCCACATACACAAGAATTTCATCTTGGACAAATCCCACAGTCCTGGATCTCAAATGGGTCAGTGGAAACTCACAAACACTGACTGTCTGCATGGCCCGCAACCGTCTTTCTGTCCTGTCACTGCTTTGTGCAAATTTCACTTTGATCTGTTCTTTGTACGGCTATATATATGTATATATATATATATATATATATATATATATGAAAGTTGATTCAGGCACAGCAATAACTCATGCATCATCAAGTAGCTGGATTTCTGTATGTGACGCAAAATGCCATGAAAACTCTATGAGTCATAGTTTGATAAGGGCATATACATGTCTAAAGTGCACTTCAGTTATGAGATTGAATCCTTTGAGGCCTTAATTCAAAGCTTGTTTGGGTGAATTTAACAGAAACTGCTGTTTACAGGGCAATTTCTTACTGAGAATATTGTTTGATTTACAATAATGCGAGAATGTTGCTTTCCATTTAAAAGTCATCACTTTGTGCATTATACCTTCAAATTGTGTGGGTGGATGGCAACCAAACTGTAGAGGTAGGAGGGTTTGTTTATGTGTTTGTGTCGAAAAGTGAGAGAGGAAACCTTAATGAAGACAGAAGTTGTGTGTTTGAACAACGGTTTAACAAAGACTGTGTGTGCTGATGGTCAAAACATGAGGCATGAGTGTATTGTGTGTTTATGATGGTGCTCAGTTACCTTCAGCTGCTGCGTGGGCAAAGAATGAGAGTGACATTAACATGAAAACACTGTGCATTATTTATAAAGAACCAGTTTGCTACAGCGCGGAGGTATATGAATGCACACATGAGTATGAACAAATGCCTTCCCACACAGTGCATCAGTTGGCCATTCAGTCTGAAGTCAACCAGAACATCAGTCAGTCACTTCATCAGTTAGCCGATCAATGTTCTTCTTTTTTAGTCGCATTAGCAGCATCCAGGGATGCCAGTGTATGTCATTCTATCAGTTGGTTTTGTTCATTATCAACAACTACTTGATGGTTTGCAATGAGATTTGAGTTACAGCTATTCAAGGCTCCCAGAGGATGAATCTCACTCTCTCTGTTGACTTTTGGTCCAGTGCCATCATGAGGCCGACATTTGTGATGTTGAAGTTATGGACAGGCATTCATGGTCCTCAGAAGATGAACCATCCTGACTTTGCTTATCATGTGAAATATCTCAATATCTGTAAGGGTGGAGCGGCACACAGTTGTGTACAGACATTCATGGTGCCTAGAGGTTCTGATGATGTTGCTGATCCCGTGACTTTGTCCCTGTAGGGCCACCATGAGATTCACATAGGCTTTCAGTAAAATGACTCATCATCTACTAGATGGATTGCCATGCATTTTGTTACAGACATGTTCTCTTTAGAGTAAACTGCAATCGCTTTGACTGATTCCTGAAATTTTCCTGTTGTATAACCATCTGTTCAGAATTTCAATCAAAAGCCTTGGATTATGATCAAATACCTGCAAAACTGACATTAACATTCCCATCATCCTCAGCTCTAGTTCATGTTTAATTCTATTTGGAAGGCATGCAACAGCTAAAATGTGAAGGCATACATTTTTGTGGTTAGTAAAATGAGACAATCGTTATGAAAATATCTATCTTTGCTGAAAGGTTTATGGTCAATGGGAGGAAACAAAAACTAAAACAGAAGCTTGAACTTTATCATCAAAAGGCTCACAGCACTTACCACACTGTTTGACTGCTAAATCTTCAATAGAAAGTGAAGAAACACCAAAGCAATAACTACTTATCATCACAGAGGTGATATAAGGCCCTAAGATAGGAATAAAAAAAAAAAACTATGTGCAAGATTACTAGATCACAGACTGCTCATGAATTTTTCAACCTCTGCATGAAGTATATTGATTCAAAAAAAATTCTGAAGTCTTATTACATCACTCGTAGTGTGTGCTTGGTGTCCTTTCTTCACCTCCTTTGTCTTTCCCAGCTAACCCCTTCACTGTCTCTGTCCTCACTCTGTGATATCCACCTCTCTCTTTTAGCATTTATGTGTTATGATCCTGCTTCTCACTTTGAACTCCAGTCTGTCTGTCTTTCCCACTCGGTGTCCTCGAGTGTCACTGTCCAAACAGCTTTTCAGTTACAGCCTGAATACTGTCGGACTGTGGGTGCCTCTGGGACAGGAATTAATTTACAGTTATTAATGTTGCTTTAATGTCTGTAGCACTAAAGCAACATCAGACAAATGTGTTATTCTTTCATTCAGTTTGTGATATATGGCAATATATAACATGGAAGTTTTGCCTCGACTAGCCGTCTGCTGACGTAGGCTGTGGTCACAAAGTCTTTTTTGTTTAGGAAGTTTCCTAACTTTGAGAAAAGACCTGGAAAAAGCTCAGTGTCGGCCGTGATAAGAGCTGGTCATTTTGAATTCTAAATGATGGGGAAAAAAGCTTCAATGCTTCCTATTTTATCTCCTTTAACATAGGATACACTGGACCTTCCTTTACAAAAGGAAAGGAGATAATGCGGTCCCACAATTCCTTGCGGCAGCAACATTTAAAGCCTTGTAGTTTAATCCTGACATACTCACGTAAATGTAGAAACATCTGAGCATCTATTTTATGCTTTTGACATGAAGCAAAAGTTATGGAAATCCTTACATGATTGACTGAGCTCCAACTCCAGAAATATAGATGTCTTCTCTTTGAAATCTGTCCAGGAGTCATCTTCAAGAACAAGAACAAGCGTATTGAATTTCTAGTAAACAATATCATAATCATGACATAATACTATATACATAACCCTGGTGTAAGTGCAGTTGGATTCTCTCTGGTTGTCTTTTCCTAAGTCCTTAGGAATTGTCCTTCTCATCTTTCCTTGACCTTGTGACATTTTCCATTGAGGTGAAGGAAAAGAGGTAAGGAAAGGAGATTTTTAAAAACGTTTCGACCGTAGCCAGAAACCGACTGGGGACAAACAGGAAACATGACAAAGGGGAAAAACAGCAGGAACACAAGGGAATGAGGGCGAGACAAAGCCGATACCTAACACATCCAGTACACTATAGATCAGAACAAATAGTTCTGAAGTGTCTTAAGTTAAGTGAAGTGCTTTGTAACATCCTGTAGGACAATTGCCTCCGCTGCTCTATATGCCCATAATTCACCTTCCTCTGTGACACTGTGCACTGGCTTGAGACAGATGTTCAATAGAAACAATAGAGTACTGTTTAATAGTGGCAGTCAAGAACAGCAGAACAAGGATTCCTGCAAACAAACAAATAAATAAATATAATGAAACACATACAAGGGACAAAAACAAATCATTCAGGGTTAACCC
>NW_019524112.1:102960-103371 GCF_002814215.2 Seriola lalandi dorsalis | reverse complement strand
GGAAGCAAGATAAGCTGAGATGAAAAATGCTCTAACCTTTTCTGTTTCAATGGTTTCCACATGAAGCCCTTTGGGAAACCTGTAAGAACAAGAAGAATGTTAAATCTATGACAAACATATAACAACAATAATAATAATAATAATAATAATAATGATAGCAGCCCAGGGGTAAGTGCCACTCACTTCCAGTTCAGTGTCTGGTATATCAGCTTTCTCTGAAACCTAGTAAGGAAATATGAATGTGTGCACATATTAAAATACAAAATCGGCACAGAAAATGCAAACACAGGCAGATGTGGCTTTTTGAAGGGGGGGGGGGGTAGATTACCCAGTACATGGCTCCAGGTCCAAAGTCTTCTCTGAGTTGGTGAAGAGGGCCTCAACTTTCTCTCTGTGTGGAGAAATGGAGTA
>NW_019524112.1:12027-102902 GCF_002814215.2 Seriola lalandi dorsalis | reverse complement strand
CCCCCCCCCCCCCCACACACACACACACACCTGTTATTATCATTTTCACAAAAAGCAGAAAAATGCAGTTTGTCAGTATAGGGTAAATACAAATAGGCTCATCTATCTATCTGTGTGTGTGATGAAAACTGAGAGACAGAGGAGAGCAGAGAATTTATGGGAAATCACTCACACACAAACACACACACACACACACACACACACACACACAGAGTTAATCTCATACAGCCTTGTGTTCGGGCAGGATTCTGAGGTAGCTTGAGTTCAGCCTTGAAGGGGAAGAGACGCCACGATGGAGGAATAACGAGAGAAAAAAAGGGGGAGAGAAAAGAAATGAGAACTAATGAGAGGGGGATCATGTAATGGTTTGGGGCTGTTCTCATTTTCTAATTTGGCAATAGCAGACATGCACTCATACACACACACACACACACACACAATCAAACCCACATATACACACTCATCTGATTCACAAACTATAAACTAATTTTTTGGTGGTTGGTCTTATTTTGTTGTGGGTTTATTCTGTGAGTGTGTGAGTGTGTGTGTGTGTGTGTTGTGTGTTGTGTGTATTTAAATTATTGGTGTGTGAATGTGTGATCATGCATGTAAAGAGTTTATTACACATGTTCAAAAGAGGGATTGATTATGTGCTATAAACTGACACCCAACACATCGTGGCCTTGACTTGAAGCACCAGATACGAGCAGGAAATGAGATTGTGTTTTACTAGCGTGTCACACAAGTGCGCGCATACACACACACACACACATTTGCACACACAGGAGCGGAAAAAGTCATATTCTCATTTATATCTGAGAGACGAAATTCAACATTCGCTCATTAAAATCACTGTCAGAAATGTAATGCGATATATAGTTCAGAAATTTGTCATTTCATACAGTGTGTAAAAGGGAGAAAATTATCTTACGCTGACAAATGTGTTTGTGTGTGTGCATGTGTGTGTGTGTGTGTGTGTGGGCATGTATTGCAACCTTTATAACCAAAGCTTGTCTTATTTGTCTGCTCCTTTTTTTTTTTCCATTTTTAATAATTGCAAAACATTTCCGTGACTTTAATTTGAGCTTGCCATCTGCTTTAAAGCCAATCTTTTTTTCCCTCTCCCAATGAATTTAATACACTTTGTCTCCTGCTGCTTTCAACAATGTTTTACACCCATTTTGCTCAAGTGAATGTCTATAAAAAATGAATCTTTTCACAGCCAACCAGTTTAGAAGGAATTGAAATGAAATCTATTTAAAATAAACTGCAGCTTTAGTGAGGCTTTCCCTTGGCTCAGGAGGTTTACACACTGATTCAGGGCCAATCAAGATGGTGCTCAGTGTATGAGTGAAGTGAAGGCGAAGGATAACTAAACACGGACATCCTCTCCAAACCAAAGATGATTCAACATTTGAATATTTTCTATTTGATATAAGATGGTATCTTCCATGTTCTGTTTCAATTTCAATATTTGGCAGCAAGATCCAGGTAAATGAAGTTTAAATATATTTGCCCATTATGAACGGCATAATGTGGCTCACAGTGATAATGACAGATGTAACAGTAACTGACAGGCTTTGGGATGGATATGTATTTACATAATATATGTCTACAATGTACTGTTAGCATACATATATATAAACACATATTATTTGACATAATATATATGTCAATATATGAAATTGCTCAAATTTCCAATGGGTTTTTATATATATATTATAAAGTTTTCTTTTTATATACACATGGAAATTCAATATGTGTACATATAGTATTTTGGTTGCTTACACCTTATACAGGTGGATGAGCAGAGTATGGCGATGCCCAAAATGAATTCCCTGCTTACTATGTAGTCACTATATTAACTGTCGGCCAAGTGATCCAATGTCTGAGTGTGAAATTGAAACCGTACAGACTACAGTGCCTGCAAAAATCTCTCTGACTGCGCTCCTATGAATAACAATGGCATCAATTGTTTCAAGCAAATGACCAAAACGACATTCAGTATGTTTACATTCAAATCACAAAGCCCACAGTGCAACGCATCGCATTTTATAATTGCAAATGCAAATGCAAAAAATAGTAAATAAACGACTCACTGAGGAAATTAAGTCTTACTTGTAAAAGAAGGACTGGATTCAGATGTATTTGATCTCTCTCTGTCTATCTCCAGCTTTGTTGCGGCTGCTAGGTTGTTATAAAATTACACCTTTATCATTCTTATTATTGTAACGTGGAGTCTTGTGACCTCAAGGTAGCTGCACCCAACTTTAACGTAAGCAGAGATCTATATTCTTTTATTATATTCAAGCGTTTAGTGTCCATGACTCTGAAAACATCTGGTCTCCTTCACGTTCAGTTGCTGCAGTTATGAGACTTTAGTTTGACCATAGACTTTGTTAAAAGGTTCATTGCTGTGTGTCAAGAGTCTCAACTCAAGGTCCAACTTTTTCCCAGAGCTTTCAATTGCATCTCAGTTCTTCAGAGCGTTAACTCAGTTATCACAACAGCAGAGGCATCTCCATGACAACTGAGAAAATCCCATCCCCTAATGAAGACTGAGAAGCGGCCGAAAGCTTGTTAGCAGACCCTGAGTTGAGTTGAGATGTTTTTTTTGGAAAAAATTGAAAACTGATTCTGAAATGAACTGGTGGTCAGTGTAATGAGGCCGTACTAAAGTAATATTAAAGTTTTGTAAGAAGCCCGGCGGCAGAGTTTCCAACGAGCCGGCACCCTGCAAAAGTGCTGTAGAATATTTCAATGAACATCATGATTGTTGTATTGCATACTAACTGAACAACTGAACATTGTGGCATCACTTCAGAGGCCAGTAAAAGAACACCTGTCGGACGACTTGTTGGAACTAGAAGACACTTCCAGCATTAAAGAAAATATGTCAGCGATGGAGAAACTGAGTAACGACTTAGTGCCGTTAGAAAATAAGAAGTCAAGCAGTTTGCAGCAGAAGCTTTATATCTTCAAAAGATATTATGAATAGAAGGAGATCACAAGGCGGGCAGCTGCCATTGCAACCTTGTATACAATATTGCATAAATTTAAAAGATGGTGTCATTGAAAACTGAACTAAAATCATGTTCAAGGCCGGGGATGAACCTGGGGAACTGATGATGAGTGTGAAACTAGACTCCTAAAGACTTTCTTTAATCCTAATTTTGCAAACATTGGTATGACTTAATGAATCACAAAAAGTAAAAGTATTAATTGTCTCCCATCCGATTAAATCTGTGCTTATTCTGGTCCACTGGCGCAGACATAACTCACAGCTTGAACCAATAATAGACACACTGACTGGGGCTGGAGGCCCAGGCCTCTCTTAATTATTACACCGCTTCGTAGAGCAGGCTGAACTGTAGCCTGTGAGCAAACACACAAACAGTTTAATTCCCCAAACACAGCGCACTCCGTGTTCATAAGGGTGGAAGGTGAGCTACACTGTGGGTTCACATGTCCCTGAGCGAGCTGTTTTTCATCCCAGATGAGATGCTCTATCCTGGGCATCCCTTCTCCCAGCAGCCCCTCCTCCCAGCAAACTATAGTCCATATATCCTCCCGTTGACATTTATAACATGAGCCGTTGCACTGCTGTATACTATCTGCACATACATGCTTGTGCTGTTTTTCTCCTCCACACATGCACATACTGTACATGCAGAGAATCACATTTATGTAATAACGAGAGCTGTAAATGAGCTCAGCAGGAGGATCACGAGGGCGAAGATTAAATCCTGTCAGTAGCGATTTTCTTTTATTATTCCTATCGGCAAAGTCAATGTATTCACGACTTCCACATGGTATTATTATGTTATTTTTTATGACCTCTTAATTAGCTATTGTAGCCTTGACAGTTATTCTCCTTAGGAATCAGATCCGACTAAAAAGGAACAGGCTGGTACAACAGGAACTTCATCGAGGTACAAGTGTATAAATTGACAATATCAGTGGGATTTACTTGCAATCACCTGAAACATACAGGAAACAATGACTGTTAGACTTCCTATTTTGTTTGATTTAGTCGATAAAATACATGCTATTTTGATTTTCTTTTGCCCACACACGAGCCACAGTAGCTGCTGCCCACCCTCCGAGCAGCCGTCGTAGCAGCTTGTGAACTGGAGCGTGTGCAGTACCACATGTGAGGCTGAATTGCAGAGGATGAATCTAATAAAACCTTGAATTTCCGTAAATTGTCGTGCAGAGAGAGAGAGAGAGAAAGAGAGAGAGAGATAGAGATAGAGAGAGAGAGAGAGAGCTATTTCATGAGCAGATATGCAAATGAGCTGCTTTTGAGTGTCAACATGTCAAAGGAAGCCCCAGTCAGTAAAAAAAAAAAAAAAGAAAAGAAAAAAATGAAATGGGAATGAAATTGTTGGAGGTCTTTCAGGCTGTGCGGCAGAGACTAACTGTGCAGCTGCTCAGGCTCTGCTCTTACAGCACACACACCAGTCGATGCTCAGTGGAGCTAAAGAGAACTCCTTCAGTGAGTTGCCCTGCAAAATGAAATTATCATGTCTGATGATGAGCGCAGGTAATGACATCTACTGCTGCATTTTATGAAACCCATTTGAACTGCTGCTAATGTCACGTCATTATGGCACAATGTGAACGGGATGTACATATATTATAACATGATGCGTGTGCAAAACCGAAAGAATTAATTTACCCAAATTATAAAAAAAAAACATTTTCTCATTAACCACACGTGTTTCTGCAGTTCAGTTCATATTAGAGGAACAACATTCAGTTCAAGTGCTAGGTCAAGGTGACATGTAAGGTAGAGGGTGGTAGATGGGTGTATAACACATCGGTCCTGCTACTAATTTACTACAGCAAATACATTATGGAAGAAACAGCAGGTTTGCCAGATCACGTTTTCATCAAGATGATGAAGAAACATTTTTAATTAACATCTGCAAATTGAAAAAGGTTCATACAAGAATGTATCTACATAACGTTTGCATTTGTTTTCCCTACAGTATCTGCTCATGGCAACTGAGGAATTGTTAATGTTTCAAAGCACTTGGTTAAGTTTAGGAAAAGATGTCGGTCTTGGTTAAATATTGAAAAAGACAAGGCTGAGTTTACTTTTTGAATATTTAAATCTGCATTAACTGAGTTTTTGGCCACCAACAAGCTACCAATATGACACTAGCCATATCGACTCAAAAGGTGATAACATGCCAAACTGCTAGTAATCAGATGACTATACATCCAGCAGAGATGGAGAGAGATTAACATTAACATTTGGACTCACGTTTCTGGCCACCTGAGGAATACCAGGCCAATATTCACTCTTGTTTTACCTCTGTTTTTGGTATCCATGAATTCCTTAGGAAAATGTCTCTTCAGCTACTAAATGCTCCAATATGTCCAGTAGCTAATCAATAGTTCTGTGTCTGCAATATGATGCTGGGCAGGTAGCAGTGGGTTTTCAGAGCTTCTTCACTGGAAACAGCTGCCT
Source organism: Seriola lalandi dorsalis (assembly GCF_002814215.2). NCBI lineage: Eukaryota > Metazoa > Chordata > Actinopteri > Carangiformes > Carangidae > Seriola > Seriola lalandi. The sequence goes on along the minus strand of NW_019524112.1, from coordinate 97,423 downwards.
GATTGGAGTGCAGGGCTGCCACCCATCCCGTATAATTAGGACTCGACCCGTATTTGAAAATAAAATGCTATATGAGACATATAGCGAACACAGCATGTCTTCAAACTGCTGTGAATAACCTAATGTCAAGAAAAAAAAACAAACCAGTTATAGCTTACAAGTGGATTGGAGGGAGTTCATCTGTGAGCAGCAGACCGACAAGCTCACGTGGCGTTAGCGTCAGTGGTTGCCCTCCACAGGTAAAGATAGCAGCACCATCAGTCGCTGTTGTTGAAAGTCTGCAAATACAATGAAAGAGGCTGTCGACATATAAGGCTGAATGGGAGACAGAATACGTAGAGTTTGCTTGTTGGCAGACGCCCACGGAGCGATGTCTGGTGTTAAACAGAACGATGGCGTTGCTACCCGTGTGCGAACAGCTAAAGAGCAGACTACACACACTACACGTTATACCTCAGTCCCTTATTTCTTTGTAGCCTGGAAGTAGCTGCTGAGTCATAAGATATAATTTCAGTTTCATTTGCTCCAGTTTCTAGATATATTCGTCTGCTGACACGCAATGGAAGTAAATGCAATTTTGTTTGTGCTGTTCAAAACATTAAAAAGGAAAAAAAAGTGGTGGAGTAAGTATTTCCAGTGAACATTGTTCACAGTGATGTCTGCTGAGTAACCAGGATATTGGTTTTCGGAAAGAGGTGTTTCAAATCGAGTTTTTTTTTTTTTTAACTTTGAGAGCCACAAATGAAATTTCATTTACCTCCAGTCTCTTGCGGTGTGCGCAGGTATGTCCGAGACTGATGTTGTAAAGGTTGAGGAAATCAAACCAGAACTATCTGCATGACCACGAGTGATAGAAGCTAGAAAACCTGTTTTTGTTGTTTGGTTTAGAGCCGAATGGCGACGAGACAGTTTTTATAAATTAAAAGTTACTATTTACTTCTTTTAAAATTGTCAGAGGACTCATTTTGTGAATTGTGGGCATGTGGGATTTTCTTCACCATGGCAGCGAGGCAAAGATCACTGATATCTCTGAAAGATTCTTGGATATTACAATCACAGGACATCTGCTGCTACTAATGCTCTCCCCGAGGACTTACAAGGACTGAATATTAAGGAATGCGTGGTGACGGTGTCCACTATGAAAACAGTGAGTGATTATATTTAATCATGTCTGAGCTAATACTTTGAAGCTCGCGGTGGGAGAGAAACACACAGCGAGTATTCCAAACACACACATTCATAAACAAACTCATAAATAAAACGACCTTCAACAGAACACATTCACAAGATCACACAGTTAATATGGTTGACGGATGACCTTTAACCCGTGGAGCCTCCATCTGAAACCCTGCGATCTCAGAGCCTTGTTACACACACAACATGCAATTTGCAGCTACATTTCTGCATCAGTGGCACCAACAAAAATACCGTTATATTTATACGTTTGTTCACTGTTAAAATTTGAATAAAACAGCCGACAGCTGAGCGTTTGATAACGGCTGCCAGTTCACTGAAGCCACAATTCAATCTATCTTAATATTCAGTGTTATCGTGTGTGTTTGCGTGCCAGAGTGTATTGCAATTAGCCAAGAAAAAGTGGTTACTCTGTGGCCTCCAAGCTGAAATTCACGCAGCTAATTATTTTCTCACAAGCCCTGCTGGACGGATTCCTCGCAGCTCCCTGTGCGTGCTTTTTGCAAATACAGCACAGTATGTGTGTGTATGCATTGTAAAGCACGAATCAATAAACAGACATTAATCAATGGCTCTGTTGAAGTCTAATTTGCTAACAATGCATCACCCGAGACAAATGAACAATGCTTCAAAGATGCACACATTAGAGAACAAAATCATTGATTATTGTCTATAGATTTGTACTTCAACATGCACAGATGCAACAATTACAGACACACACACATAAGCACACACACAGGTTGAGTGCTGGTGCTCTACATCCCCGTGAGTGTGTGTAATTTCAGTAAGAATTACGTGCAGCACCATACAGTATAAGCTTCTTACAATATAATTAACAAACAAAAAGCACTCTAGAATAGAGTATGATGATACGGCACTTTTTTTTTTCTTTGAATTTTCCCACCAAACACAAAGCAACCGCGCGCCATTTGATGAATAAGCCTAATAAAAATAAACAAACACAGAGCGCTGACAAACAGAAATGCTGCAAATCTGTAAGTTAAGGTGAAACAATTCCTGTGATCATTGCTGAACTCTACTGTAAAGAAACTAGTGCAATCTGTAAAGGAGCTTTTCTTGTTTATCTGCAGGCTATGAAGTGTGTGCTCTGTGTTTATAGGCCAAGCACACTAATACAACAGACTGAGGTGAAAGGTGCTTTATATGGCTTTCTGCCTGATCAAAAGCCATAAGAACATTTTTTTCTCATTATATTTCTCCTTTTTATTGTCTACAATGTATTGTGTCCCGATCACTTTGCTGCACTAAAATGTGTTTTTCTTTCAGGACATATCCCTTTACAGCTTTCTGAGCTGAAAGCCTGAGCTCTGTTCCAATCGAACAAGAGGTTCCCGCCGAGGTCCTTTCACAAGGCGTGGAAAAAAGATCTCTGCCATTTTAAGTGTGGCTCCAATCAGTATGTGTCGTGTGTGACCGCTGCTACGACACCTCCAATCTCCACAAATACCCGCCATGGTAATTTTAGGGGAAATGGGAGGATGTTTCCCATTAATGCATTGGCGCTTGGTGCTATCGCAGCTGATAAAGTCAAATATTTTCTATAAGGCACAATGTACAGTATATACTGAAGCAGCTTAAATGGCAGTTTACATATGAGGAATAGTATTACATTTTTATTTATTTATTTTTTAAACTGAAATGAGAAAATATATAGATTCATACCCCGAAGTAAGGTTAGGTTGGTATTTGTATAATGGAAAGATTTAATAAAGTCATCTAAAGAGACATGTATAGACAGGTGGGATCATACCTTCGCACACACATAAGAAATACTAATTGAATCTACATAAATGTATTGATTTTGAGATTAAAGTAAAGTCTGTGATGACTCACGTTGTCACTTCCAGAAATATCCGTGTATTTCTGGAACTTCAGTTAAAGAATGGGTGACATTCAGCCTTTCTGTCTAACAAATACAAAGTATCTGCCACCGAAGGTCATTGATAATGCAGAATTAAATAATGTCCTTTTCTGCAAATGGCTTCTAGTCGACTGTTAGGATCACAGTGGCTTTAAAAAAATAAAATAAAAATTAAGCCTGACATTTGCAATATGAATAAGAACATGATCTTTTTGCAAGCAAATGCGCAGTCACTGTAACCTGTGTCCTGCATATTTAAACAAGCCTCAGTAATATGTACTTTTGGCAGTTAAAGTAAGAAAAAAATTAGAAATGGAAATTATGTGCACAGACAGGCGGTGACTTTGGAAAGCTACACTGCCAGTTTCAAAGTTTTTTATTTTTTCTGGAACTGTCTTCCGAGTGTCCACTAATTTATTTTGATGGTATCTGTTGCATTATGTGACACCGGTGTCACCAACTTTAAGTTTGAGACTATCCCAGAGGAAATTTGGTTTACAGACAACTATTAATACAGGTCACTAGAAAACACTTATAACACTGAACAGCAATAATCAACAGTCAAGCGCATAAAAGCAGGAGCAGGTCAAGCCAAAAATAGAAACATGACTGCTGTTTTGTACATACAAAAGTAAAAGATTACATCACATAAGAGCAACAGCAAATGCAGAGCCAAGTAATGTGCAGATGTGCACTTGATAGGAACAGTTAAGAATCAGTTAAGCCTGACTTACACACATTGACCAGCCTGTCTTTATTTACCAGAATGGAGCACCCAAATTGAGCAGAGTAATAATGTAGTATATCAACACCACATTCAAGAGTCAAGTAAATTTCTTTCAGAATACTTGATTTTTTCCTTTTATCAGATTGACAGACAGCCAATGGGAATTATTGGGTCTCTAGCTCAATTACATGATGAGCTTCTTGACCCCTAAAGCCATTAGGCTACTCTGAAGTGGGATATATTGCTTTAGTGAAACTGAAGATCAGTGCACAAGCCTTAACTTACTGGGAAAAAGTAAATATTAGCCATATTTCTGAAGGGAGATTGATGGATATTGGCGATGCATGCATTAATAATCATTAGAAGAATTCACACTCAGCTGTGGCGGTTCCTACAAACACATCATCTTTGAGTTTAGGTGCAACTTCCCACTGGAGAAAGGTGGCTGTCTCGTCTTCCCTAATATTCCTTTATGAGATCCTGTGTTTTTCTGTGTGTGGGTGTATGAGGGTAGCTGCAGGTAAACCTCAGGGGGGATATGCATGCATAACTGAAAAGCCACTGTAAGCTGACAGAAAAAAAAAAAGTTTCCCTACATGGTGTTAAAATGCTTAGCCAGGAGTTTAACTGGGGTAAATTATTCAACGGTATTCAGGCAAGTAAGGGAAACCTGAGATACTGAGACAGAACAATTGAAAAACAACAAAAAGTTTTTGTTTCAAACCTCTGGATAAACACAAAAGCTCAAATAGCACTACACATTCAGTATCCTGGCAACATAAATATTTTCCCACGTTTCCTTCTAAGCAACGGTTAAAAGTTCCTTCTTAACTTTAGAAAACTCACCACAAGGACCATTTAGTAGCTGTTGTGGTGTGTTCGATTATTATCACGGTTCATGTAAAGAGCATAGGGAGGACACAAGCAGACACCCAGGCTGCTGCAGCGTAGAGATTAATCAAATGAAAAAAGGTTGGGCAGGTACATGAAACAGGTTCATGTACAAAAGCAGAGCAGGTAAATGGAAACAGCTGGGCAAACTTGATCTAATGAAGATCAAGTTATATTAAAGCTGCATGGCACAACACTTGAAATAATAATAATAATAATAATAATAATAATAATAAACAAAGAAATTAGTGAGTTTAAGATATTTCTGGATTGCTTTTCAAATTAAAGGAGCTATTTGTATGTTTTCATATTGCTACATAGCTAACGTTAGCATTAACAGGTGTTTACTTACCAGTCTAGGAGGAAACGTTGTGAGTTCATCAACAAAGTTTGTACTTTACTCACTAAGAGCTGACTCCAGAGGTAGTTTTGCTTTGGTTTTGCTTCTATTTCTTTCACTTCTTTTCTTCTATTGAAGTTAGCATGCTAACCAGCTAAACCCGCCATGGCCAGACAGAGTCCTGGAGAAGTAGTTCTGCTCAGAGGGAGGATTATAACCTCTTGTATTGCAAACGCATCGATAACTGAAGCGCTTGCCAAGACTGGTAAATAAAAAGCAGTTATGCTAATGCCGGCTATGAAGCGATAGTCAAACTTACAAACAGTTCCTTTAAAGCCAAATGGCGGAGACTTTTACAATGTCAAAAATGTCAAAAATTGACTCATGTGGTAATTTATCTTGTCAACCTCAAAGTTTCAAATGTTTTACCCCAGTTCAGTTTGGTGGAAAACATCACAGTCTCAATGATTTGCTGACACCAGTGCAGACACTCATGAAGACACGTCGGTGCAGAGATGATGATTTAACGATGAAATTGACAAGTTTACAGGCAGATGAGTCGACAGGCAGACAAAAAAAGGCTGGAACAGACATCATAACTCCACACAGGTTGTAGGCACAAAGGGAAGCACCTGGGAGCGAACACAGGAAACACTACAGATGAACTGACAAAGAAGAGAAGAGACTTAAATACACAAGGGATGCAGGGATAATTGGGAAGAGGTGAAACACATCAGGGCGGGGCAGACAATTACAGAAGCGGGAAAAAAACAAAGGCAGGAAGTAAAATACACTACAGACACACACAAGGAAATAATTTCAAAGTAAAACTGGAAATAAGAGTCCAGAGTCACTCAAGGGGCAGATTGTGACACATAGCAGAAAATATCAAACATGTTTCTTTAGGTTTTTCTCTACACAAAAGCAATCTTTTCTAGCCAGTGATTTTCTGTCTGAAATGACATCTGTCACCAGCAGATTGAATCAGCCGTAGCTAGCAAGCTAATTAAGCTAACCTTTGCTCCCTATGTTAGTTGAAAAGGTTTTCTCTGGCTGACTTTTTAATGTATTAATATGAACCCTGTAAAAGTGATATGCAAACATGTATTTGATTGTAAAATACATCATGTGGTGCTAAAAGGTTGAGGCCAAAGCTTCATTCCAGTCAAAAATAAATCTGTACTTCTTCACTCGTTATGTAGAGGACGTGTAGCTAAATATGAAACATTGGACTTATATTGTATGTGTAGAACTAATCAGTCTAATATTCCTGTGAGAAAAGTGAGAATTTAAGATCAGACTGTTAGCTTGTTCTCACATAACCCTGTTTGGCTGCTTAGCTTTCCTACATGTTTGTGTTTCCAAATCATGTTATGTCATGTTATAAGAGAAAATGCTTCTCAGATGGGGACTAACCAAAGAGTTTGGAAATATAACCAGTTGGCTGCGGTTGTTGGAAGAATTCCCCGAATCCAATAAAGAGCGGAACAGAGCCACTAACATTAACCTCTGACAGCTTCCACACATGGGGACGTACTACAGAGTTGATGTGCCACAGTTAGTTAATGATACATTAACTCTTGGCTTTGGAGGTAATGTTAGGTTACTATTGTAAATGGCCAGACATGCTGATGATTGCAGTTTATGTTACAGCAGACAAACACACAATTTATGCCATTCCTTACATTTTTGTTCTTGTGCTTTTGATTTTGTGAAGACAAAAAAAAAATGAGACACCACTGTCCAAACTCTTAAAATGTCAAGTATCGCTCGCTTACCGTTTCAACATGTGGAGAAATCACAAGCTTGACAGGCCTGCCATGTCTCCTTAAAGTTACAGAGCTATGATACTATAATCGCTGCTCGGGGAAGGGAGTGAACATTCAATTGAGTCAATTGCAGTTTGAGCATAAAACAATACTATTGGTTTTAATGAGCTGAAATGCCTTATAATTTAAATGGTTCATAATCTGCCTCCGCTCTCTCCTCCCACACATACAGCACAACCACCCACAACCCATCTTGGTTGTGCCTCTTCTTGTAATTCTTGCCTCTCCTTTGCTTCATGGTTGTATTAAAAAACTTCCCTCGTTACTATTTATTCAAATGATAATTGGTAAAACTTGGCATACGCACTACTGACTTCTCTCTGTGTCCTGATTTTGCTCAAGTGCAGCAACACAGACTCACCCATGTACTACAGCATGTGCAGAGAGTGACGTCTGAGAGATGCAGGGAGAGACTACAATATATCCATCTCCTGCAGCAGGCAAATCCAAGCCTACCAGCACTGACATTAAACAAACAGAAATATTTGAGCAGCGGAGGTTTCTGATTGTGTTGATTGCCGTTGGGAAGGATTTATTAAGGACGGAGAACGGTGAAAATCTATCGCTGTCCCCCGAAGAAAGGAGCATTTGGACAGGCTTGGATGGGGATTCGCCTGAAGCCCTACTAAGAAACAGAAGGAACAGCTGTCCTTGACACATACACAGCAAACAGATATCCGTGCAGGCACGCAGACAAAGACATGTACATGGACACGTTCATGCACAGCGCACCTACACACACTCAAACTAAGCCTGTCTATCGTTGCCCGAGGGCACGTTTTTGGAGGGGGGGAAGTTATTCCACAGGATGGGCACAGGAGAAGCCCATGAGGCCAACACACTCGCATCACAACCTCATATCTCCTGCGCTGCCTGACAGGTGGAAAAGACCTCACATGTGAGTTTCAAATTATGTATGCTTGTCATGTAATTCATTGTTCGAAGACAAACAATTAATACTGTAAAATTATGAAAAGAAAACCATTTTTCTTCACCTTATGGTTTAATCTCTCAGTATTCGGTCTGTCTCTTGACCTCCCTCTATTTGTCTCTTTTCTCTGTTTAAATAACTCCATAGCTGAAGAGTCCTTTAGCACTTGTTAACATAGTAGGCCATTAAAAGGGTTCATTTAAAAAGAGACTGCTTAAATCGCCTGAGAAGGGATAAATCAATGTCACACACTTGTGCGCACATACGTAAACAGATACGGGGTCTTGAGGGAAGGGTTAAAGTGCCGGTGAGTTATAGCAGCCATTAGGTTTTCCCATGAAGCGTTTCTTGCATATTGGTTTCTGTTGCATTCTTCCTCTCAAGCAGTCTTAATACGAACAGTAGGTGCTTTATAAAATAACACATCGCTTTGAGTTGCTTGCAAACACATGTTTTAAAAAAAATAGTAATATACAGCAAATCTTTAAATAACAAGCAGAAAGTGACAGGATTTTCTCGTTTTGGAAGAATACTATAAAAAAAGAGGATCATCTCCATTAGATGTTACATCCCACACATTCTGATTCAATCAGCTATCACCAAAACCATTTAAGTTGGCAAGTTCAAATCTTGAAAAATGTGTTAAAGATTTTATGAAGATTTGGAATGTAAAAATTTATAAAGCATTGCAGTATTTTTCAGCATCTGTGCGTGGATGATTAGAAGCTTGTTGGCTGAAGTCGAGAAGGGAATAAATTCCTCTTAGTAATTGTGGAACATTTCACCTGATGGGTTGAATTTAACTGATACTAACACAGACAGTTGCTTGTTTCTGGAAGAGGTGGGATCTGAGCGGAGAACTCGGAGTATCACTTTCACAATCTCAAACTATGGACCGTGACACCAAAGCTCAACATCCACAGACTGATGTGACTGAAAGAGGGAACTGTACAGTAAAACGTAGCCCCATAACTACATGTCTATCACGATTCTAAGTAATCCAGGTTGGATATACCAAGCGCTAAGTCAAAGGCAGCTGGGTTGGAAACATTTTTCATCGAGAAACACCTGCACGTCCAGCTGCCATACACTCAGGACCTCTAGGGCATTAATTCCCAAGCTGAAGGTCATGACCCCCCAAACAAACGGTGGTGAGATGAATTGAAAGGATCACAAGGTGATGACCAGGGCCTCTAAAATGTATTCAGGTAAAACAATCTGTGAGGGGGAAAATTAATCTTTAATTTATTAAATTCATAGATGTGCAGAGCTTTGTTTTGACGGATCACAAAGAAAAATGTTTTGGAAGTTTTAAGTGTGCAGTCTCCTCCTCCTGTGTGGATGGAAATTATTGTAAATTGAAATTAAATATCAACCCGAGTTCAGGTGTGCCTTAAACTCTGCTGTTCAAGAAACTGCCAGTGTAACACCTGGGGATTTAAAAATTGGCAGGAAGACGGACAGTCCAGTGGACATAGATTTGGAAAGATTTACCTCCAGATGGACCTGCTTATGATGTTGTTTACAATTAAAACAGCCCGAAGCGTATGCAGATGTTCCTCAGACAACTTCAGAATTATAATAAAGGGAGACTTAGTGTTACTGTAGTTTCAAGAGCAAGAAAATAAGTTTTTGTTTGGCATTAGTGCAGCAACCACAGGCAGCAACATCCCTGGTTCAGATATTGTCAGGGATCTTTGCTGCATGTTGTTTCCTGTCTCTCTCCTCATGTATTTAATGAAAGCGTAAAAGAAATATTATGCAAAGCTGTTTTTGAAGGTACCTGCAAAACCCAGAGCATGTCTACAAACTCAAACCCTAATGCTGAAGACATAAGGTTTAGCAATCCTTAATGTCCTTCACGAGTTTTTAAATGCAGTCAAAAAAAAGAGCACAACACACAACAATGTGTGTTCATGTCAAGGAGGGGAAGAATGTGAAGGATCAGTGAAAAAAAATCCAGATTAGCCTTGGAGAGTGAGGAGACCAATGAGTGACACCTGTGATTGTGGGTGGGGCTAAACCATACCAAACAAACCACAATGGAGGGGAACAGGAAGGAGAGAAGAGAGAGAGATCTCAAAAAAGACAGATCTATTTAAGATCTCATCTAACGCTGTACCTGCTCTGTGAAAGGAAAGCAGAGAAAACCCACGCAACAGTAGCTAAGGGGAAGTGCAGCTGGAAGAATGTGAGTGTCAGTTTGTATGCAGAACCGGCTGGATTTCCTGCTTGGGCAACCATGTGCTGCTAGACAGAGTGCTGATCCCTGGAGCAGCTGTGATTGATTTTTTTTTTTAATCTTCACCTTTTTTTCTGCTTGGATTTAACCCTCAACTTTTTTTTATTCGCTTTATTGGATATTTTCATTTGCCCAAAGGAGCCATCTACAGTAAGTCTTTTGCTTTATTGGATTCTGTGTTGGCTTCTCATAGACCTTTGACACTGTTTGGCCTTTAATTTACTATCCTGACAGTTTCTGAACTGAGTCAACTTTAATAATCATTTGATTATTTCAATACAATAAGCCTCCTTCTAACAGACTAATTGTGTTTCTGTCAGTTTTATTATTTGCATATTTAGTTTGCTGCTTTATTACTTGAATTTGTGAAGGAATATTACTCATTTCTTCATTCTTCACTTTTCTTATTTTTGAAAAGTTGCATAATGAAGGTGCACAATATTTATATACAAATCTAGTGGCTATCTGTTGATAATAGTGGAGTATTTAGCAGCTAAAAAGCCTGATGTTTCCCTCAGGAGGTGCTAGAGACCAAAAACAGAGTTAAAGTAGAGTAAATATTGAAAACACAGTCGCCAGGGGGAAACAAACATGACTGCAAATGAATGACCGTGTTGCTGTGTATCTGCTGGACGTGTGGTGGTTGAGAACAAGTTCGCCTTATGTTTGTGGAGTCTGCAAATATGTCAGCATTTTATGGTTTCAGACGGTTTCTGCCGAGAGTTAGATGAGGAGATCAACAGTCTAGAAAGTAAATATGTGGCTGGAGCGAGCAGACAGTTCCAATGGACGTCATTTTTCTAGGATGTCAAGATCTATGTGTGTGTATAAATACTAATAATTAAAAAAATATATATTATTCATTGCCATTTTTACTAATAGGGCGTTTCTTGTGTTCAGATTTTTGTCCACTTGCTTAGACAGAAAAAAAATAACACAATACAGTATTTTATTTAATGATTTGAGTGCATTTAGAGTAGAAATCCACCATTGAAATATTTTTTGTGTTTGGAACATAACTGGGTTCTGAATGGGTTTAAGACTGGAAAACAAAGGGGAAAACAATACCTGGCTCTGTCCAAAGGCAACAAAATCCTCCTACCCCCACCTCTGAAGCTCGCTAATTAACACCCTGTATCTCGTTTGTTTAATCCGCACAGAAAGCAAAGTGTAAAAATGTCAATTCGCTGTTTTGTGAGGGCTACGTGCTGGACTATTTCTTGGCAGAGAGGAAGAACTTCCTGGAGCCTCTGGTGGTCGCCTGCCAACTGCCAAGAGATATTCCAGTTAGCTAAGGCTAGCTATTTCTGCTACTGGCTCCAGCTACATATTCACCGTACAGATGTGAGAGTGGCATCAACCCTCTCATTTCCAAAATGTCAAACTGTTCCTTTAACCACGGAAGTTACATGATTAGAAGCAAATGATGTAGGCTACACTACAAAAGACGAGTGGGCTTCATTCAAACACGCATGCACGCGCACATAAACATGCATACAAACACACACACGCACGAGCACACATCCTCTGGTGAATATTTATGAGAGTTGATGCTTCCTAGTGGGATGACAGACTGTTTTCAACCCTCTTTGATCTGTGTGCCTGCTCCCATACCACCCCCCACTCGCACCACCCTCATACACACACACACACACACACACACACACACACACACACACAAACAAACACACTGTCCCTTTGAACCCTGGCCAAGATGGTGGGTCAGGAGCACACAGTGTCCAAACAGGACAGGAAATGGAGCTGGTCCATGCAGAAAAACAGCTTCAACAAACTCCTGTGCACATGTGAGGGAGACAGAGAGAGAGAGAGAGACAGAGAGAGAAAGAGAGAGAGAGGACATAGAGAATGGACAGAGAGGCAGGGCCATGCATGAGGGGACAATGAGGAAAAATAACAGCTGAGGAGAGTGTGATATCTGTCGAGCCTTTCTAGTACTGTTACAGAGATTCTCGAGGGTTGACAGTAAATGCAGCTAAGTACATTTTGCGCGCATGCACAGCTTGTGTGTGTGTGGATGTGTGTGTTTGAGCTGCTCTCGTGTGCACACCCCTGCAAGTGTTTGTGTACTTTTTTACTTGTGTGTCTGCATGTGTCTGTCTGTTGAATAGGCTTCTTGTCATTGACCTAAAAACAGTGTGAGAGCCTGCCAGTGTCGCTTAAATCCTCTTTTCTTCTCCATTCCCCCAGTCTCTGTCTTCTAGTCTGCGCACACACTCGTCAGTGTGTACATGTGTGAGTGTTTCTCAGAGTGCGTGTGTGCGCACGCGTCAGTTGCTGTCTCTATTTAAACATCATACAGACTCACAAATGGCGTTCCTGCCAACAGAGATGAGAGCATACTGTTCACAAAGACTCTTACTCTCCCACTCTTTCTCTCTCCCACTCACTCCTTCTTCAGTCCCTCCTTTTTACTTTGTAGGTACCCATGGGATATCATTAGTGTTATTACTGTATTGAGATAAATGACTGCATGTACGTCTCAATGTGTTCGTGCAGTGTGTGTGTGTGTGTTCGTGCAGTGTGTGTGTGTGTGTGTGTGTGTGTGTGTGTGTGTGTGTGTGTGAACAGCGTCATAGAGGTGCTGAGATGCTGCATGTCCGAACCCACCCTGAAGGGTTGGGGATAATTACAGAGTGAGACAGATTACAGTTGCTGCTTTCAAGATTTCAAGTGTTTTTTTTTTTCCCTGCATCCTGCGCCTCCCCTTTCCGTCTAATGAATCCATCAAGAGAGTATATGTACATGTCAATATGCGTTTGCTTTTGGCCTTATGAAAAGGTAGAGTGAGGTGCTGGTGTTGTATTAGCCTCGTAAAGGCAGAGTGATGTTGCATCACCAAATCTCTCCTTGAGGGCTGAGGGTTAAGCATAATTACAGATGCTGCTTTCATGTTTTCTCTCGCTCCGGCTAGTATTCGCTGCCACCGCTGGCCTTTCGCTCCGAATCAAAGGAGACTTTAGTCCTCTGGGGCTTCAGACCCAGACACACATTGACACAGATTAACACACACACACACACACACACACACACACACACACACACACACACACACACACTCACACACACGCTGCTCACACACATATACATTCATTTCAACCACACACATCAGGATTCCATTTACATTTTCATACTGTATTATCAATTTGGAGCTATAATCAGATGGAATCAGATGATGTTCCCAACTAAGATCTGGAGTTTTCTGCGTTTTCAAGATAATTGTGTGAATTTTATAAACTGTGAATTTTGAAGCAACTGAATTCTATTACTGCGAGATTTCATATCCAATCTGTAATGACTGTAGTAAATATAGGACATGATCTTTGGAAGAACTGTGTCAAACTTTCTGCTCCGACACAGTAGCTACATCTGTAGTTTATAATGACAACAGGGCAGATTTACCATTGACCACCATATCATGATTATTAGTAATTTTCAAAACAGACAGGTGAGACAAAAGCTGGCTTCTCATTTTTATTTGGCAACTGACAGTTTTGGCAAAGATACATAGCCAATTAAGCTAACACCATTTCCATGATTTGGTTTCCAGCTGACTTGTTTTAAAACAGGAATGGTGTTATAGGAGTCTTAAATATGCACTTGATGGATACATACAGGATATTATGCTGAACGGCTGGGGTTAATGCTGCATGTCCCAGGAAAAAAAAAAAAGGTTTTATTTTTCCCAGCTGTTGATCCACATGGAAAACATGGAAATAAAGACACACACGATTGTTCTTGTGTTGCAGTGTAGAGCTGGTTTGTCTGAGGATTATTAGTAAGATAATATTGTTCTAACACGATGCCAATCAGCGGCTCAGCTTACATACTTTTGACTTTTAACATTGTAAAAGAAAAGGCTTTGAGGACGAAGACTAACCGATGATTTTGGCAAATTTATCTCTATTTTGTGTGATGTTGATTGTGGTTGACGGAGTGTGATGAACAGGATGGAGCTGCTAAAATTTACCCTAAACCAGGGGACAGCAGTTAGGTTCATTGGCCATCTTTCTATGCATCGTTCACACTGTGGGGAAATACTATACAGTCATACTATATACTATATTGTCAATGAGCCTTTTTGTTAACGTAACGTGTAATCCTAAAAAACTTTGATTTCAGAAGTCACACAGGGTTCCTGCTGTAGATGGTAGACACTGGACATGCTAGTGATTACAGCTAAGCTCACATTAGGGCAGATAAACTCACTGTTCAATCCATTCCTCACACTTTTGCTCGTGTTTTTGGTTTTGTATTAAAAAAAAGAAAAAGAAAACACACCTTATTGTAGCCCTGTACACATTCTTTCCACATGCTGAGAAATTCAAAGTTTGGCGGGAGACTGGTTTAGCAAACGATCAGATACCAGTTTGAGTAAAAGACTTGAGAAAAACAAACATTGAATTTACTCAAACGACAGAACTGAAGATGCTTTTATTTCTCATAGATTGCAGCCCTGCTTTTGTACAACCTTAATAAACAAACGTACACATTCAACATGCAATCCACACAAGTGAAGGGAGACATTCCCAACAACGTGTTAACAGGGGTCAAAAGTGACCCCACAATGCCTGATAGACTTCCTTCTTACCTGCATCCTCTTCTCCTCTGCTGTTGATCATCTCAGACCCTCAACCCGCATGTCTGTCTGTCTGTCTGTCTGTCTGTCTGTCTGTCTGTAATACTTAAAATCTACTTTTTTAAACACAAAGACTCAACAATCATTCACATTATGTATGAATGCCTCACAGGAGTTATTAGTATTGACAATGCATCACTAAACGTTTCAAAATGTCCTTATACCTCCTAACAGCCACATTAAAGCTTATTTTAGAGTGTTTCAAACCATTTATTGATTGCACTTATACGACTAATAAATGCTTAATATGAGGGGGGAAGTAAAGTGTTATCTAGAAATAAATATAAAATGTTAATGTATACTTGTATACTTGCTTTCATTATGTAAATGAGTTCATAAATGTTGCTGCGCAGCCCAGCAGCAATGTGAAAATGTACCAGCTGTGGTTGTCGTATGAATAACTTCTCTAGTTTGCATTTATGTGCATAAATAATACATATGTGCACATGTAACTATTATTTGTGAAGGTCCACACAGATTTGAGACTTACAAGTATTATGTATAATACATAATACATTCAGTAACATCATTTTCAACCATGTCGGATTCACATCTGTATGATTCATTATGTATGAGACACAGATACTGTATGTATCCACATATATATATGTAAAGAAGTATGTATTGAACTACAATTAGAATAAACAAAAAATATATGCACGTACTGTATCTGACTTTCATATGGGTGCATGGAGGTTGTTGCTGTAACCCAGAAGACACTTTTCACTCACTACTAATCAAATCATAGTCTATTAATTTGATAGTATAGCCCCTGCAGTAATCCTACAATCAGTGAGATCATGTTTAATTAATGACACACACACGAAATGGTCAAAGCGAAGAACTCGGACAGCGACTCTGTGAAAACGACCTCCGATCATAGGAAAGATGCCGCTCAGAAGAGACATTCAGTTATTTTAGCAGCATTTGTAGCAGCTTGTTTTGCTGGATCTATTTTGTTGTTTATCGTTTTTCAGAAAACTGGCCAAAGGTAGTAAAATATTTCTCGTGTAGCAGAAGAGTCTGAAAGCTTCTAGCATTTTTATTTATTTATTTTATTTTGCAATCTGGGCCATGAACAGTAAACCATGAGATCGTAGTGTCCGTCTCCCAGCATCAAAGAGCAAAAGCTTCCATCCAGAATCAACATGCTCAACAATCATACAGGAAGAGAGAGATCCCATTTACAGCCACGATAAACCACAACGCATGACACATGTTGAGTTATAGGGCATAGTTCTTACTCTCGACATCTGTTATCGTCCAGTCAACATGTACGACTCACAGCTGAGGCCACGACTTCCTGCGAGTTGTTGGTTTAGCAGTGAATAGTTTTGATCATGTGTATCAACTACTTCAATCAAGGAGGATTCATTTTTTTCTTTCTTTTGATTTTGGCAAAAGTAACGGTTAGCTGTATATTATCGAACTGCTATATAACTGAGGTTGTGTGAGACTATCCATATTGTACTGGTAGGTTTTCCTGAAAAATGTGCATCGCAGACTTTTGTTGTGCACATTCAAATAGGAGTCCAACATTGATGTTTCATCGTTTTCTGGAGCTTTTAACTCCATATCATAGCCTTCGTTTTTGTGCTTGATCCCTTGCCTTGGTGGAAGGTCAGTTGTTATCAGGTGACATAAGTATTGAATTTCAGTCATGTGATAATAGGTGGTCATATAAATGTTTTTATTATTAAAAATTATATATATATATACTAGCTGTGAATGAATGGCAAAAATTCTACATTCTTCGAATGCAGTAATGGATGTGTTGCTGACAGTTCAAGTTTGAGATTTCCAGTCTGCACAGCGGACGGCTTTGTTTGGATTAAATTTGATTTTTGATTTTTAAAATGAGTATTCATATTGACAGTTGCTGAAAAAAGAGCTGAATTGATTATGTCTGTTAGCAAATGAAAATATTGAGTTGGGATAATGTATAATCAATTCATTGATGCAGTGGAACGCACCATGATCACAAATTAAGTATTATCAAACACTAAACAGCACAAATCTTTATAATAATAAGTAATAGCAGCCAAGAGGATTATACCTTTCATGTTTTTAAAATTGTTCTTTATGTCACTTCTTTTCATCACATGAGGAAGTCTCTAAACTTGACAGAGCTGTAGTCAGTTTAGTCAGTATGTGATTTTGACCAGAAACTAAAGAATTGTTTTTAGTTAATTTCTCATTTTATTTCTCAGCTTAAACCACTACAACTGATATTTTACAATAACTGTCACAAATGACAATGTGAAAAAATATGACAATATAAAAGGGGTCAGTCGTATCACCTTAATTTGCAGAGCTAGAGTTACAGCTGTCTGAACCACAACTTTACTGCTGTGATTCACTCTCACTGTGCGCTCCCTGATCAGCACAAAACAGCCTGATATTTCCATCAGGAGTTGGTAGAGACCAAAAACGGAGCTAAAAGAAGAGTAATTATTGGACTGACGTTTGCCGGGTCGACAGAAACACAACTCAAATGAAAGCTATGTTGATCTGCAACTGCTGGATGTTTAAATAAGCAACAGTTCGTTAACAAGTCTGTCATATTAACTTAAAAGGTGATGATATGTCAATGTTGCTTCTTTCTGCCCCCAAGTAGCCAAAAAAAAAAAGTTATTGCGGATTTAAATGGATAAATTCTACATTTTGGAAGAGAAATATTGAAACTTTTCATCATGTATTAATTTATTGGCCTACAAATACTCAAATTTAAACCTTCATTAACTGATTTTTTTCATCCACTTAGAGGGAAACAAGGTGTTAACACAACATTTAACACATTATCAACTTTTAAAGTAGATATGATGAACACTGTCCAGTTTACACATCAAGCTGAAATAGAGCAACATTGCCATTTATTTGAAGCTGTGTTTCTGGCCACCTGAAGAACTAGGTCCAATATTCACTCTCCTTTTGGCTCTGGTTTTGGTCTCCACCAGAAATGTCTGTCTCTGTAACTGTTAAATGTTCCACTATGTTCATCAGCTAGTTGCTAACTGTGTTTGTCTGCTGTTTGATGCTTAGCGGGTAGTGCACAGTGTGTGTTTTTAGAGCTGTGTTTCTGAAAATGACTGCCTGCTGTGACTGGACACGACGCTAGCAGCAAGAGTGAACCAATACAGTAAAACCAAAACAATGGGCTGAAAAACACTAAAATGAAAATAGTCTCTTATTAAACATATTAAGTCAAAATCAATAAATAAAATGAAAAACAACAACTAAAATCAGTATATAAAATACCTCACTGTGACCTCGCTGTCCTCCGGAGCAGCTACGTCCTTGTTGTGACCCAACAACACCTTCACCTTGGCACCACTGTAGTTTAGAGACTGGACTGTCATCTACCTGACCTTTTTTAATTCTATCAATAATAATGATAAGTCATTATATATTCATCCCCTGCGGAGAAATTATCCAACAGGTCAGGTCATAGGTCAGCCACTAACAGCACCCCTGGAGCAAATGCAAATTATGTACTATTATTCATAGAGACTTCAGCATGGGGTGTCTAATTCTATTCTGTTGTGTTGTTTCTGGACGCAAACGCACACAGACAGACGGACGGGAGGAGGGATTTCTGTGAATATACGTCGTCTCTGTTCTGTTTCTTCCCTTTTTCCTCCTCTGACCAAATCTGCCTCTCATCCCCCTAATTCCTAATTACTCAGTCGTGCATTATGAGGGTCACCAGGGTATGGTTCACTCCAATGTCAGCCATCACCTACAGCCATATAGCGGCAGATTACTGGGTTTATATATAGTCTCTACATCCACTAATACGACACATGATGTAAGCCAGAGAACATACAACTGTGGATTTATGCAATTTCTGAAAAAAAGGGTGCAAGGCTTTGAACAGGAGCCATGTTTTACAGTACATGTGCATATCGTTCTGTTAATATGTAGTTTGTGCGCCCATGCATTCATGTCTCTTTCAAGTGTGTGTGTGTGTGTGTGTGTGTGTGTGTGTGTGTGTGTGTGTGTGTGTGTGTGCCTTTACTAAAGAGGCAGTTAATCTGACCATGTCTGCTGGCAGGACATCAGGTTGCCCCATAGTGCATTTAGGCAAACAGCCAACCTCAAATAACATTGGACAGTTCATTCTGGTTAAGCTACTGTAGCTTTGACTCCCGGAGCAAAGACCTGATGCATCCACCAGCAGTTGGAGTGCAGAGAAATACCCAGAAATGTGGGTTCCCATCAACACCACCCCCTCCCCAAAAAACCCCCCAGTGTTTCTCCAATGCTGAGCTGTAGGTTATGGCTGTTTCATTCTCCTGAAGAACTCCCAATAGCCTGAATTTCATACAATTTCGACAAGAACTTTCCCAGTTTGGGTTTGATAGTACAGTAGTACTTATCTCGCTCTCCAAATGGGAAAGGATCTAATCTAAATGACTGTCTGTGGCGCTCCAAGTGCAATGCAAACCTCTCTCCTCCACCGGAACAGCTGGCTGACAGTCGCATCAGTTCAGAGGAGAGAGGCGACGGATTGAGGTTGATTGAGGCACATATAGAAAGAGAGAGAGAGATAGAGATAGAAAGAGAGAGAGAGAGAGAGAGAGAGAGAGAGAAACTGAATTCCAGCAAATTAATCACCGTCTGTTCCTCTGTGTGTGTGTGTGTGTGAGAGAGAGAGAGAGAGTCAAAGACAGTCAACTAGAGAGAGGGAGAGAGAGAAAGAGAGAGAGAGGAGAGGAGGGAGGAGTGGAGCCTGACGCAGTGTGAGAGGCAGAAACTGAGAGGAGAGAGACAGAGAGCGAGGGAGACAGAGGCGAGGAGGCAGCACATCACATCAGGCGCCGTTTTGCATCTCAAAAATCTTGACGCGGGTGAATCTCCACACTGGCTGCTGCTGCTGCTGCTGCTGTGACCACCGAGCCCCTTCCCGGTCACTGCTCTTCACAGAGACCGCAGAGGAGACAGGAGCGAGCTGGGAGCAAATCAGTGACAGAGAGAGACTAAAAAAAAAACTAAAAAAAACCCAACAAAACATATCAACACAACCACATATAGGCTACACTGCCAGAGGCAACAAGCGGGACCGTCTTGCTGAGGCGAAACGCGGCGTCTTCCTCCACGCTGGCATCTGGAGCAGGTAAAGTGAAAACGGGAAGCGGACATGTGTGGATTGCGCACAGAGCTTTTGGCTTCATTTCATGTGCCTGGCGTGTGATGGCTGGACTCGCATTGCGTAGGCAACTTTGAAATACGCCAACAGCTCTGGCATTCCTGCGGTTCTCAAACCAAAGACACTGAACCCATCCTTGTGTGTGTGTAGCCCTGTGTGATTGTGTGTGTGTGCGTGCGTGCGTGCGTGCGTGTGTGTGTGTGTGTGTAGAGTCGTGATGAATGAGGGGAATTTGCTGGTTGGCTATTCTCAAGCAGCCTTGCTTGTCTTATCTGCCATCCCTGTGTGTCCATTGATAATGCGGCCGCAGATACATACATCTACATTTACATTATCGGCTCCTGGTGAACGTGTGCGGTGCTTGAACGTACCGTGATCCTGTGTGTGCAACCTAAAGCAGAGCAGCGCCGAGCCTGTTCAGCATTTAACGCTGTGTCTGAGACGTGTCATATGTTGTCAGCATTTAAGGTGGTCACTTAGTATCAATTTAGTTTTTGTCCCGGGACGGGCTGCAGTTCCACAGTTGCAGGACCGGCAGGGTTTAGCCTCATACCCGCATCGCGGTCCAGCGGGCTGGGTGTTCAGCACCCTGGACAGCGGCTCTTCACTCTCCGGTTTGCAGGCAGTGGGGAAGAAAAATCCACCTCACTGAAGTCTTCCTTTTCTCTGAGATGTCTTTGAAATGGTAGTTTGATCCGTATGTTCTTGTCAGCATGTTCCTTATTTTAGATCTGAGGAATCTGTGGAAGGTAAAACTTTAACACATCAGGCCTGTAGTCTACATTACTTCATAGTCTAAGCTGTCAGGAGAGAGATGTTCATGTATTCCCTCATACATTTCAGTGGAACCATGCACACGTTTTAGCATGTCTGTTTTTTGTTTTTTTTTACCATGTCAGATTCAACATGCAGAGCCATACAGTGCAGACACATTCCACCACAAGTGCTTGTGCATGCAAGAGATGGCCATATTCAGAGAGGTGACAAATACTCCAGGGATTAGCATTTTCATAAAGTTGGGGGAATAAAAGAATAATGTTCAAAATGTAAGCAACAGAAGCCCCTAACACTGGTTTCTACGATTCCCATAATGGAACTTAAAAACATCCCTCATTAGACATCGCCAGGGTTCTTTTTTTTCAAACTTTGGAAAGTTCCCTCCAGATCCACAGAAAACATTTTTTTTCACAGTACACCTCATGACAGGTACTCACACGAACTTCATGTGAGAAATTGGTGGCGTGCCCCTTTTAAAGGAACAGCCTGAATAAATGAGTGGAAAGAGATAATGAATGTAGATGCTTCCATGTTGGGCAGAGGGGTCGCTAGATAGTTTAGTGAGCGTGGAAATTATGGCCTTCACAGTCACCTGACCTCACCCCAGTTGAACACCTATGGAAGATCTCCACCATCATCATCATCAAAACATCAAATGAGCTAATATCTTTTGGAGGAATGGTGTTCGTCCCTCCGCTGGAGTTAAGAGACTTGTAGAATCAATGCTAAGAGGCATGTGGTGGTGGCTGAGGACTTCTTTCTCACCCATCCGTATGATTATCACACTGTAAGATAGCACCACTTTGGCATAAATGCAAAACTGTTACCCAGTTAAAATGTGGCTGTGTGGCCAAAGTGTGGCCCTGTTAAAATGGTCTTGATGCGCAGTTAAAACCGTGAGTGCATGTGTGTGGCACAAAGTCGCTCAACCAGTTCAATTTTGGCTGCTGTGTCCTGTGCCTCCTGCCTACTGCCCCACTATCTGTTGTAACGGATGTTGTTGCCACTTTGTCCCATAGGGCATGGACTACTAACAGAGTTTTTCCACTGACTGACTCCAATTGTTGGCTGAGTGCCACAGAGGGAGAGAGGGAAAGAAGAGGAGGACAGAAAGATTGATAGAAAGAGAGAGAGAGAGAGAGAGAGAGAAAAAGGGTCTCACTCCTAGCACCATGAATAGACATGAGGTAGTGCCAGTAAAACAGAACAGCTTCAATGAGTCATTTTAGGGCATAATGTGTTTGAATATGAGAAATGGTTGACTGGATTTCTATCAAGGCCAGAGATCCTCAGTCACTGTGAAGACTTTAGTTGTCCTGGGAATTCATTGATAACTATCTTAGAGGTCGCTCATCTTGCTTTCATCCTGCATGAGTACTGCAGTGTTTGCTGCAGCACACTTCTCCAGTCTCCAGAGTAGTAAGAGCAGGACACTTCAGATTGGGCTGGAACAAAAGAGTCCTTAAACCCGTGGTTACCAAACTGCTCCGTTTGATTCTCGGGAGCTAAAAACTCCACTCAACAAAACTAAACAACCTCTCTCCACAAGCAGCTACACAGTGAAAGCTTTTTGTGCTGCAGCAGCAGAAATGTCAGAAACGGTGGGACTCTAATGGTTACATCTGTAATAAAGCAGGTGCAGGCAACATTAAAAATCAGCTGTAATGAAAAGTGACAACTTTCCTCAACTGTAAAGAGGAACTGCCAGAATGTCTGCAAGTACAAAATGAACGAAATGTGATGGGTTTAATGTCTGTGCCGTCTTGTCATTGCACCAGGTTGTCGCTCTGAACCTTCACCTTCAGCTGTAAAAGGACCTTTTCTTTTCTCTCTGTATCATTTACTGTAAACCCAGGAGTGAGCTATCCATCCATGGTACAATCTCAGTACCTAGAGGCATCACTGTGGGGCAAGTTCTCCAGGAATACTAAAGAAACACTACTGTGTAATGGGAGATCCCTCCTCGCTCTCCCATCCATTTACTGCACTTTTAGCCCCTTTAGCTGCCTCTGCGAGGGAGCAACACGGAGCACGTCTGTTGAAATCCCAAGCTAAATTTCAGAATCAACTTTCATCAGTTGTTATTTGTCAAAGCCATCCATATTTCAACAGAATCTAGCTCCCCATATTAAGCATGTTGGTGCACAGAGAGCCGGCAGTATGACTTGTCATAATGTTGATCTTTGTTGAGAGGGAAATACCCCATGGTGTGGAAGCAAATCTGCATGCATAGTTAACATGACACCTCCCTGCTGACTGGGTCTGAACGTGATGGTATTTTTTACTCTGCCATTGTTGAGAAATTGTCTACTGTTACATTTATTCATTGCTGCTGAAATACAATTGGAATACAAATAAATTATAAACAAATCTCAGATTAGGCTACATGTCACAAGAAAAGTAGCCCAACACAATAATCTGGTGTGACATTTTTATACACAAACACACCCACATGCTTCTAACATGACACTTTGTATTATTGCACTAACACACATTGCAGCACATATGATCGCAGCATCTGTAGAAGAGGTTAAGAGGGATGTGGAGAGACACGCAAGCAGACAAGTGCATGCACAAATGCACAAACGTGTGGATGTGCGCACACACACACACATGCACGCTGCAGACATGCACTTCCCAGCGCGGGATGCACACGCTCAGGCTAGCACATGGATTAATAATGTACCATACTCCCCGTAGGAGGCTAGTTAGCATTTCAGGAAGATTGCACTAGCACTGGGGAACTGTAATTAGGAAGTTATTGTTACAAGTTGCAACTCACACAAACACACACACATGCAGGCACACAGTATGCAAACAGTGAAGCAAGTGGGATGGTGGGGGGTGTGGTTTACTATCCGTTACTCAAAATTACTTTTTGTTTTACATTTTCTCAGTGCAGATAGTTTTGGTATGATGCTGGTGTTTTGAGATAGCTGATATCTATTTAATTAATTGATTTTTATTAATTAAACACAGGTAACATCAAGTACGTCACAAGTCAGAATTACACAGTAAATCGTGAGGGAAAATTTCTAATACAATGAGATAAAAAAAGCAACTTTATCCTAGAAAAAACCTAAACAGCACCTTAAAACAACACAGGAGCTGTTTGAAATACCCCACAAACAGCAGCTGCCAGAAAAGACAGCACACAGTGCCTGCTGTACAATACAACGTGGGTGAATGGAATATAGTTTTTGGTGTGCACAGCATCGAAAAATCACATTTAAAAATTCAACAGTAACATCTCTTTTCACAGTCTGCCTGTCAGAAGAAACTAGTTCCACTGAGGATTGTTCAAAGAAGTTCCATTCATCATATTACAATGGTGGCAGAAATCCTAAACCTAGGTAAATAATAAAACCCAAACTGTCCGCAAAAATACCATGAGAGGTAAGTGTGATCTGTCTTTTATATTTGGGTGAACTAACCCTTTAAGATGGTCCATAAATATGGGTAATTTGTGATCGCGGATGTATTCTCTCATAACCCTGAATTTTACCTAATTCTCTGTGTTGACATGGTGCCTAAACTTTCTAGGCGCCAGGCTTATGAAATTTTGATCGTCCTCTTTTCGCCGGGGAATCCTAAAAACTAGAAACGTTTCGGGTCCCGAGCTGTAGTTTAAGAATTTCTGTGAGCTGGTGTCATTAACCAGAGCGTTACATTTTGAAACGATAAGACATCCTAACGGTGACCTCATACCTCATGCTCACAGTGTGAATGATGAATGAGCTGCTTAATGTATGCTGACGCATGTCTTGCTGATGCCAATGCTGAGCTAATCCCAGCCTAAACTCTCCAGCAAAGGTCTCACACCTTCTCCTTTTCTCTTTTTATCCCCTCCCCAAACACCTATTCCCCTCCTCTCTCTGTTTCCTCTCATCTCTTGCCATCTATGCTTCCATCTTTCTAAACTGCCACAATGCACACACCCTATTCATGCAGCCCTGTATGTGTGTGTATTGAGTCAGCTAGTTTGTATGCTGGCTGCTGCTATACCAGCCTCTCTCTGGAAATCAAGGAGAGATCGTGGTGTGTATGCTGAGAGAGCGAGACGGAGAGGAAGAAAGAGCAAGGGGAAGAGGGAAGGCAAAGAGGGCGAGAGGTGGTAGAGACAGAAAGAGAGATGGAGAGAGGGATAGGGATGCCACAGGGTGAAATGAAAAGGCAGAGGGGGAAAAAAACAACAAAGAGTGGGGAAAAATGGAGAAAGCGTTCAATAGATGTTTTCTTCCCAGCCTGCTCTACTCTATTCTGTTTCATTACCCCTGCCCTCTGTTCTGCAGACAGCACTGTCTCTGTGGCAGAGGTAGTTTGGAGACAATGTGGCCTGGCAAAGACTTGAAAACCCCTCTCATGTTCTGTTCTGAGGTGCTCTTCAGGGCTAAGAGGAGAAATCTCTTTGGCTGTCCCATTAACTACTAGAGACTGGACTATTGAAATGGTATTACCTCCCCTGACTGAGCAGCACATCGGCTCTCCCTCCATTTCCCAACAAAGACATGTCTTTCAGACCCCCAGGGAGATTGTTTTTTGATTGGTCTCTCCTCTGTCATCTTTCAGGCATCTCTCTGTTTTCTCTCCTCTTTGGTGACAAATTTCTCTAGGGTTTGGGCGTCATTTGTATCCCCTTCCCTGTTGCTTGAAATATACTGAGAGCAGCTCCGACAGAGACGATGATAGAGGAGAGGGGGCAAAGATGATTCTCTCTTTTAGCTAACAGATAACTTTCATATATGAGGGGCCGTTTGAATCCTAAAATGGTTTTACTCCCTGCCTGAAAAACCATTAGTGGGTCCATTTAATACCTAGAAGCTCCTTCTACAACCACCTGACAATCTATGGCTCTGTGCAGAGATAAGATGTGAAGGAAACACTCACTCAACGACCATGAGAGTCTAGAAATATTTGCAGCAAAGATTCAGAGACCTTACCTCTTATTTCCTGCACATTTTGTGACTTTTTATATATAAGAACTGTGGCATATGCTTTTTCGGCTCAAGAGACCAATTTTTTAATGTAACATGATTTGCTGGCCATTCAGAAAAGGGACTAAACTCCTCGCTCCGGCACTGATTGTTTACTTGTAGTTTAAAAACTGTTATTTCGGTACTGCGGTTGGATTTCTCTGCATGTAGAAATGATGTGCATGGAGCTATTAAGTAAAACGTTTGTGTTCAAAGAGTTTGAAAGGGTGTTTGTGTGTTGATAAAAATCTGCCCCCGTTTTTACTGTAAACTGCTTGCCTGCTCTGCGAGAACGTGTGGCAACATAAACTAAGGCAGACAAACAGTTAATAACGGTCAATTTATAGGAAAGCGCAATAATAAGGACAGCATTTAAAGCTGAGATCTCTGAGTAGGGTTGGCAAGTAAGCTCTTTATGTCCTTCTTTTGGTGTTATGTTGGAGGATCAAAAGGAATCACAGTAGGACTGAAGAAACTACTTATGTGCATTTGTGATACATGCGTGAACTGGGCATCTACAAAGGGAAAAATAATATTTTTGTGGTTTCAGTCTGTCAAGTCACGTCACATCAAGTTTGTTTGTGTAGCCCAATATCCTATTCAGTGTCTCAATGGGCTTTACAGGCCGACAACATCAACGGCTTTGAGCCCAGGCTTTCTTAGAAGACAAGAAAAAACTCCCCCAGAAAATGTTACCACATAAAAAATGGAACAAACGTTGAGAGGAAATTTAAAGAGATTCTACCTCGGCTGCTACAGTATTTCTGTTGATTATTTTGCCCTAAATCTTTTCTTAAAACAAGTTGAACTAGAAATATGTTGACGCCAAATGTAATGAAATTCCCTCTAGGCGTCCCTGATATAATGTATTCACAAAAACCCGAGGTCGCCATCATCTTTAAATGAGATATTGCATTCCGGGGGGCTAAAACTGTGATTTGTGAGGTTAGTGAGACCTTGACCTTTGACCTTTGCCCACCAAAAACCAAATCGGTTGATCTTTGAGACCAAGTGAATGTTTTGCCCAAATCTGAAGAGGCAGGCTTGAGATATCAGATTCAAGAGACCAAAATGGTCAAATAATAATAATAATAATGACAAAGTGAAAACTTTCTTTGTAAATTTATTAAAAATCAAAAGCTGAAATGTCTCATTTACAAAAAGTATTTATACCCTTTGCTGTGGAACTCCAAGCTGTGGTCAGGTGCTTCCTGTTTGCTTTAATTATCCTGAGATGTATCAAGAACTCTACCTGTGGCAAATTGAATTGATTGGACATAGTTTAGAAACGTACACATGTATATATAAGACCCCACAATTCACACTACAGGTGGTCAGGACCAAAACCAAACCATGAAGTCCCAGGAACTTTCTTTAGAGCTCAGTGTTAAAATTGTGGTGAGACATAGATCAGGACAAGGATATAAAACTATTTCTAAAGCTTTGGGTGCTCCCAGGAGCACAGTGGCCTCAATAACTCAGAAGTGGAAGAAGTTTGGAATGACCTGGACTCTTCCAGTCCGACCAAACTGAGTAACCAGGCAGGAATGGTCTTGGCCAGGGAGTTGACCACTGGTGTTTGCCCTATGTTGATGCACGGTGGTAGCAGCATCATGCTATGGGGGTGCTTCTCTGCGGCAGGGACAGGGAGAGGGGTCAGAACTGAGGGAAGGACGAATGCAGCCAAATGCAGAGAGGTCCTTGAAAAAACACCTCCAAGGGAGTGCACACGACCTGAGACTGGGGTGAGGGTTCACCTTTCAGCACGACAATGACCTGAAGCATACCGCTAAGATGATGCTGGAGTGGTTTCAGGACAAAGTCTCTGTCTGTCCTTGAGTGGCCCAGCCAAAGGCCACACTTAAACCCTGTAGATCGTCTGTGGAGAGACCTGAGGATGGCAGTTCACAGACGTTTCCCATCCAGGCTGACGAAGCTCGAGAGGATCTGTCAGGAAGAATGGGATAAACTGCCCAAACCCAGGCTGCAAACATGAAGAGACTTATACAAGAACACTCATTAGTAATTGCTGCCAAAAGGTCTCCACAAAGTACCGTTTTAAGGGTCTGAATACGTTGTAAACGGGGGTGAATCTGAAAACAAAAATGGCACCTGCAGTCTATAAACTTAACAGTGTAAGCTGATGCTAATATTTAATGGTAGAGGTGACATTAACCGATTGTCACTGAGCCTGTTTTTTCAGGTCCTCTGACCAAACACTGAAGTTTTTTCCACTCCACTGATGTTCTGTTCTCTGCAGTTTGTGTGTCACCCACACACACACACACACACACACACACAGTTTTTTGTTCAATTTAGCACTCCAGTTATTCACAAGCTTTGTGAAATCAGCCAATTGGCAATCGCAACAGGAGCTAAACCATACAAACCTTTTGTCAATTAGCGCTCAGTAACACCAGGGGAAAATACCAGTGCTTGGCAGCCAAGTGTGTATGTGTGTATTTTGGGTGGGGAGTGTGCGTATGTGTGTATTTGTGTGTGAATATGTGTGTTTTTCGTGAATTATTTAGTGAGTATGAGTGGGTGGGCTTCTTCTTTCTATGTGTTTGAGGAAGATCAGAGGTCAAGTGTGTACATAAGTTTATGTCAGTGTGGGTCTATAATCTGTGTGTTTGTTTGTGTGTGTGTGTGTGTGCGCGTGCATGTGTGAGAGAGAGAGAAAGAGGGATACAGAGTGTGTGCATACAGTATGAGCTTGTATCTTAGAGCAGAACCAAAAAAAAAGAAAATGAAACATGAAGGAAACAGTGCACATCAGTGACAGCTGTTGGCAGTATGTACTCTAGGTGTTGGGAGTGTGACACGCTGTATTTTTCTGTGTGTGTGCGTGTGTGTGTGTGTGTGTGTGTGTGTGTGTGTGTGTGTGTGTGTGTGTGTGTGTGTTGAGGCATGCGTTGGGTGTTAAATGTGTCAGTGAAAGCAATATTAGGTGTATATGATTTAATAATGGCTGCCTGTAGTCAGCCTATCATTTTCTCCCTTTGTCACTGTCACTTTTCCGTCTCTCAGGCATTGTGTTGTGATGTGACATGTTGTCTTCAAGTATTTTCAGATTGGTTTTGTTTGGGGAGTTTTACAAAAAGAAAAGACCCTCAAGAATTAACGCCTTAATATCATCTTATCGGAGGAGATAAAAACATGCTGTTCACACTTTTGAGTGTTAGAACAGCAGCTATCCAGTCTAGAGCTGCCACCATCAATTTCCTCATCAATGAATCTGTCAGTTATTTTTTCAATCGATTAATTAGTAGTTTGGTTTATAAAATGTCAGAACTTAGTTTAAAGAAAAATCTCCAAAAGACAAGTGACATCTTCACTTTGGTCTAGCCAACAGTCGGGTGACCAAATCTACTGAATTCACAGTTATGTAAAACAGGGAAAAACAGCAGGTTCTCACACTGGAAAAGCTGGAACCACAGAATGATTGAACTTTTTATGTTTGAAAATTAACTTAAATGATGAATTAAAATAGGAATGGTTTGTGATAAACGTCCTGTTGACCCATGAGTTAATTCAGATGTAAAGCTGCTTTTAAAATCTCTGCTTTAAAAAAGAGCAAACCTCACAGCAGGAATATAACGGTTCTCTGTGAACAAAATGGCCATAAACAGTTTGACATATGCCTCCTCACTTTCTCCACTGAGAGTTAGATGAGAAAATTGCCACCACTCTCATGACTGTGCAGTGAATATGAAGCTACAGCCAGCCTGTTAGCTGAACCTTATAGACTAGAAACATAGGGAAACAGAAAGCCCAGCTGTTTGCCAAATGTTATATCCTTGTTGTTGCACAGATACCAAAGGTTTACAGAGGGTTATGTGTCGGCCTATTTCTTGGCTGAGTGCAGTAAGTGACAACAGCACTCCAGAAAGTTAAAAAGTTTTGTTAGTTCTAGACAGAGCTAGCGAGCTGTTTGCAGTATGCTAAGCTAAGAAAACTAACCGCTAGTAGAGGCTAGACATTGAAGTGGTACTGATCTGAACTCTTGGCAGCAAAGCAAATTAATGTATGTCACAAAATGTTGAACCTGAAATAAATACCTTTTGAATCTGAAAAAAAAAAAACAACTAAAAGTTAGAAATGTAATATGAATGCATCACTTGATAATTAAACAGCAGCTAAAGTATGTGTTCAGTGCAGCAGCAAACCGAGAGCTGAAACACTCTGCGGGTTCAAAATGAAAAGAACTCAGACGAAGGCAAAGAGTTTTTCTTACGCATCACAATAGCTCAATGTTAGATATAGTCGAATCCCTATTTCTCTATCCTTCTCCTTAGATCTGCCACAGACATGCATTACCATGACAACCCTGAGAATCCTGGATAACGACAAACAAGCGGCGCTGTCAACCGCTCAGGACTGTTGCAGTAATTCAGAGCTACAGCCGGCATTGCTCTGCTGTGTGGTACAGACAAACTTAACCCAGGCCCACATTTTTTTAGACAAGATTACAATTTAGTTTGACTTGTTCCTTTTTTTTAAAAAAAATGATATTTTGTGAGCAGCAAGCTACAAAAGCATGTGATACCTGTATCGTATTCTATTGAATAATACAATACATCGCCATTTTGCCATTTTCAGTAAATTCTTTTTTTCTCTGCATCTTTTCTGGGAGTACACAGTCCAAATTATAAGGTGCCAAGATTTTACTAGTCTTCTCTGCAGCGTCAAGCTTATAAATGAATTAATTTATCAGTAATAGATGGAAAGAGCAGCTGACAAAATAACACAGTGGGGTTTTCTCAGCTCCGGTTCACAATTCCAATTTTTCAAAATGTAGATTTGAACATCTACAATTACCACAACTGCTGTGCTAGATGCAAGATGAAGGTAGGCAAGCCAAAGTTATTTACATACAGCACATTTAACTGCAAGTAAGGCCAGAGTGCTTTAAATAACAAGTGATAACACGTGACACTTAACAAAAGAATATCATTGGCTAAATAAATGCAAAAAAACCCCCAAAAAAACATCTGCTTCCTTTGCCTATACTATATACTGTACATAATCCCAAACATGTGTTGCAAAAAAAACTAGTGCACGCATTAACTTGTTGCTAGGCGACACTGGTGAATAGCGCACTGCCACTTACACAGTAGGATTGTTTGAACCAGAGCAGCTGAACAACAACAGGTAGCTGGATGGATATTTGGTGACTGTTGAGAATGACCTGTTCCTACATGAAGACAAAGGAGTTTAGGAAATGCAATGTCTGACTTTGAATTTGAACAGTGATTTTAATTCATGTAATTCAGGCTTAAAATGTCACATTGTCATTAGATTTGGACCTGAGAATCTGTTCTGAAGACATGAGTGTGGAGTTAACATCTCCATGTTGGTCAAGCACTGCCTGACCTGTCGTCCTGCCTTCATGTCTCCTGTGTTGACGCTGCCTCTCTCATAAATATTTCTTTCATAAAAAAGGAGGAGACCAGGTGTATTTCACATGCTGTACAGATTGTTTTATTTCTAAAAACCCTCAAATGTACGAATTCAGAAAAGCAAAGACTAGCTTTAGAGAGCAAAAATAAATACTTTTGATTTTATCTCCACCGTGCACACGAAAATATTGAGATGCAATTTTAGCTGAGCTTCTCGATAAAATCAGAGGAGCATATTATGGAGCATGAAGCACTCACACGCACACACACACTCGCACACACAGACACACACACACACACACCAGCATGATGATGTCAGGACCAAAGTCACATCATCTTGGAGAGAAAACAGGCCAAAATCTCATCACAGCATCCTGAAATGAGATTACCACCCCAGCCTTGCTTTTATATAGAAGTCAATATATCATTCATCCCTCTCTGCCTCCTTCCCCTACAAATTGTATTAAATCCCAGATATGTCCCTTAGAATCAGGACCGGATTGCTGGGTGGGGTGGTCGGGCGAGAGACGGAGAGAGAAAGAGGAGAGAGAGAGCGAGAGAGAGAGAGAGAGACGTGAGTGTTGGGGACTTCACAGAGCGCAGAGCTTCTTTGTGCGTCACTCAGAGCAAGCACAGTCAAGGACACATTGAGACGTGTAAACTGAAAATATCACACGCAGGAGTTTGTATCTGTTGTGTGTCAGTGTCTGTATGCATGTCACACAAAGCTGGGTGCACCATTGTGATGTCTCTATACCACACGCACATACACACACACACACACACACGCAGTGCTGATACTCTGAACAAAACTGCTGCTCTCAAATCCCTGTTCTCACATTGACTGCTAATACACCAACTGGCCAAAAGTATCAGGACACGGTTGTCAATGTGCTCACATAAAGGTAGCTAGAAGCCTCCTCCTTATCTATCTATCTATCTATCTATCTATCTATCTATCTATCTATCTATCTATCTATCTATCTATCTATCTATCTATCTCTTACATAGAAAGGTCAAAGGCTATAATTAAAGAGTTCAACTTTTGGCCACCAACATCGTTAGACATTGATGTTTGGTTGAACTAGTACGTGACGTCAGGTGACCAAAATTCAACGTCAGGGCAACATCTGATGCCAACATCAACTTCACGAAGAATTCTGACGACACCAGATTGGTTTTGATTTGTGCTGTAGAGTAACCAAAAAACATTTAAGATACAGACACTCTAGTCATCTGCTAAACGACACATCAATTAGCCAACGTCGGGTTTTGATGTTGACCTGATTTTCATTTCCAACCAAAATTTAACGTCTGTCAGACATCAGAGTCATTAGACTCCAACGTCTTTCCGACGTTACATTGATGTACGGCGCTTGCTGGGTTCACACCAAATTTGAATATTTCTCCATGTTTTCCGACTGAATTCAAACATGAAAGTAAAAAGTGTCTTTGAGATAACATGTGAGGGCTCTGCTAGCTGAGTGGCTTTTTGCTGTTATCACACCTGTAAGATGCAGCCGCTGTCATAACCATAATAGATTAAATCATTATTTAGAGGCAGGTCAGTTGTGAAACTCTAAATATTCTTAACTAGGATATGAAATATACTGTACTAGATACTTCCCAGTTTTCATTGTTTGAGCTAGGGCTGCCACTAAATACGTTTTACAATAACGTACAGTTTTATTAATTAATCCATTCGTCAAATAGTGAAAAATGCCCAATGTGATGTCTTATGTCGTCCAATTGTCAAAATTGTTACAGAATAATTTGTTGTTGATTGACTAATTAACTAATTTACTGTATACAATAATATTTTACACAATAATAGTTTTGGGAATAAGGTCCTTTCTTTTTTCAAGGAAACAGTTTTCCTAGTTTGTTGTGGAAAAGTCTCAAACAACACTGTCATGCCCATATGTACGATGAAACAGCTGTTTGTCACCGTCACCATTCCTTCTGCCCATACTAGCTAAGAGGAGATCCTTGATATGAGCTGTCGTGAGGCTTTAGCAGTCTTGAGTTAGAAAAAGTTTTTGTTATAATTCCTTCACCATAGCTTGGTGAGGAAACAGACTGTTGAAGCCTTTTATTTGCATAGGAACAGGACTCTCGGGATTTTGCCCACATCTTTTATGTTAGAATTGCATTACGAAGGATTTCTTTTTGGCCAGTATGAACAGGAGGAACATGCAAAGAGAGATGCTTAAGATAGCCTTGGGGAAAAAAAAAAAAAAATGCAAACCTAATCCTGTGCCAATTGTGTGCCAGGCGTTATCACTCAACATCAGTGGTCGACCTCACTAAAGCTCTTGTGGGTGAATGGGAGCAGATCCCTGCAGCCAGGTACCAAGATCTTGTGGAAAGCCCTCTCCAGGGGACAGGAAAGAAACAGGCTTGTGTGTCCATGTACTTTTGACCATCTGGTATATTTTATATGATTAGTCTCTTGAGATTGGGCTCATTTTCCTTGCCAAAATAGCGCACCACAGTTTACAGTCAATAAAACCATCACAACAAGAAATGCAGTAGAGAGCAGAAAAGACAAAGCACCACACCATGGAGACATGGAGCTCAATGTTTCCAGCCACAGAGAACATAACCCCACAGGAAGAAAGTGAAAAAGTCTACTGTCCTTACACTGTACCTCATCACACAGCAGTGTGACTCACCCACCCCTCTCTTCCCCCTCTACTCTACAGTTGCCAACTCAGCTATTTAGCTCACGTCTGCCCTCTCTGACCATGCATGGCCTCACCCCTCCTTTCTCTTCCTCTTATTCTCCTCTGTTCTCCTCCTCTTCTCTTTCTCTCTACTGGCTTCTGCTGTTCCATAACTCCTTACAAAACCACTCACGCACAGCAACACATACGTGCCAGCACTGCACACACATGCATTTAAGGCACTTTATATACTTAAGATGCAAATACAACATAAAAGAGTGTCCTGATCAGCAAAAGGTCTCGAAGCCAATCACAGTAATGAGATCCTTTGGGAGGCATAGGTACATGTAGATGTGTTTGCTTGCATATGATTGTGCTTTACTATGAGTATGTGTGGTTGTTTGTGTGTGCTCATGTGTCCTGTGTGTGTGTCCTGTGTGTGTGTGTCTGTGTGTGTGTGTGTGTGTGTGTGAATAGAGCTCTCTATGATGGCTGAACAGTTGAGTACTGTCCGTCTGTCCACGTTTTCTACAATTAGAACTGAGTGACTGTCGGAATATTTGGCTCCTCTTCCTCCATCCTCAAAGCCCTTTGATGTGTGCAGCCAGCAGCTGTGTATCAATGGGCTCGGAGCCAATCAGAAGTCAACTAGGGCTCCTTCTACTTTGGCCCAATACCGCAAAACACTGGACTCTTTGATTTGAGTGACATGATCCTTTTTCTGTTCAGAGGGTGATAAAATGGAACAGAAAGTGAGACCTACTGTGGATTCAGGAGTTTTTGATGAGTCTGTGTATGCAGTGCCCACATGTAGCCTCTATTTATAGTGATGTGGCAGCAGGAGCCTTCCTGTATATGCATATACAGTAGAGCTACAGTACATATGCATATTATTGCACAAAGTTTAATTAAGTGTCTCTATTCAGACTAAATAAGCCACAGTGGTGTTGCAATATCCTGGCAAGGCTACGAAATCCAAAAGAATCAATTTAGCCCAGCTAAACATTGTACGTGCTGGACAAATGAGTGAACTATGGGTGATGTTTAGATGATAACGTGACTCACTCTCTCAAAAGTCACACAAACAAGACTAGATCAAAACCCAGTATATGTCTGGACCGCCTATGGACAAAATCCTGATTTTATAACTGCGACGTCGACCGACACAAGCATCAAACACAAAAATGAAAGACAAAGACTGAGCTGTGTTTTCAGCTATAATTACTTATGAAATGATCACTCAGAGAGCAAGTTAGAAGAGACAGACTATCTTTCTTATTTTTCCTCCCTCAGAGCGCACAGCCTCCGTCTGGGATCCACAATAGTGTAGCCTTTATTTACCGACGTTTATTATAGGCAGGTCTTTATTTCTAACGCCCCCTGTCTGATATGTAGAATTGGTCAGAGCGGTATTTAAGTATGAAGCCTCATTTTCAGTCGCTCTCGTTTGCCATGTTAAAGTTACTGCATTACGTGTTAATACAAACTCAACACTTCCTGTAATCATTTCAAATTAAAAGCTTTCTAGCATTTCAGTGGAAAGTGACCCTTTTATTGATGTGCTCAGCAAGTGTATCGTCTCAGTTCTGGTTGCTGGCGTTTCTGTTGCTGTCGTGGTCCAGCCCAAAACTGTTTAAGGTAAAAATGCATTTACCTAAATTGATTATTTGACCCTGTGGTCTATTTCTTTCCTCATTTTTAATTGACGGGTTGTATGTCAGATGATAGCTCTTTTGTGGAAGATTTCAGCTGGATTGGTGGCTGTGTACTTCCTTCCTTCCTCCTTCTTGTTAAAATTATTGTCCAAGCAGTATGAGAAAAGGTGAGCATGAAAGTGATCAGATTTAAGATGCATTCAAAAGAGTATTTATACAATATTGTGTGTAGAGAGTTAGCCTGTTAATCCCACTGTGAGGTAGGGGACTGTCAATCATTTACTTAATGGCTTGTTTAAAATTATGGAATAATTATGTCTCAAATTATGGGCCTGTTAAACCCAACCAAGTAAATTGCTTCACTGGTAGTGCCAGCCAGTGTAGCAATAGCTCATAGTAAAAATAATAAAATGTTCTTTATCATAATAAATGGATGTGAATGGAGTAAAACCCATGTGCTTTGTATTCGCATAACAACCTATTTTCTAATGCCAAGTTTAAATCTCACAGAAATGGTTACTATTTGGTTGGACATGTTTTCTGCTTGGCTCAAAGACTTGATCCCAAAACCTGGAATCACACAATAACATCTGAGTGTACAGTTAAACCTGGGGCACTGTGGTGAATAATGATGTTAACAGGGTCCAATAAGCTACTGAAGCATTCACATTTTCTCCAAAGCTAAAAACCTGAAATGTATTCAA
The DNA here is from genome assembly GCF_002814215.2 of Seriola lalandi dorsalis. Taxonomy (NCBI): domain Eukaryota; kingdom Metazoa; phylum Chordata; class Actinopteri; order Carangiformes; family Carangidae; genus Seriola; species Seriola lalandi. Next base: position 61,404 of record NW_019524112.1, on the reverse strand, counting down.
CTATTTTACCTTACTGATGTAGATACATAAACAATGGACAATATTATAGAGAAAAAGACATTCAGAGTTTATGTACACAAAACTTTTAAAATAAGCTTGTTGGTCTATTGGATCATTAACATGACAGTAACATGGAATATGATTCTTTACTTGAGTAAAAGCAGAAATACAACAATGTCAAAATATAGCTGCAAACAGGAATGTGGCAGCCAAGCAAGCCAGAGCTGCAATGGCGACAGGATGTCATTATGTCAAGGGCATGGTTGTAAACGCTCACAACAGGTTTCATGTCAGTTGAGTAAAGATTGGCTGAGATATGGCTTGATTTCTTGTTTGGCATCTTTGCTGCCAGTTTGGATTGGCTCTGTCAGGTGAACGCTTTTGCAAATCAAAAATCCAACAAATAAATTTTGATTTTAAGACAAACGGTCCAACAGTTATAAGGCAAAATGCAAATTTTCTTATTGCAGTGCCCATGAAAGGTTAAAGGACACCAGATTTCTTGAGCTTCCTCTTGATGGGGTCCTGAGTCCATGTATGAAGTTTAGCTTTCATACATGAAAGCATTGCTGATATGACCTCACTTCCTGTTTGGCAGCTTTGCTACAATTTTTGGTTGTAACGTTTGGCTGTGACGGGCGAACGCTTTGGAAAATCAAAAATATGTGATAACTTTTATAAAGCTTGGTCTGAAGATTATCTGTACAGAATTGATCCATTAATTGCAAATTAATCAGTGACTAAAGCTTTCAGATGAAGTGTCGTGAAGTAAAATGTACAATGCTGCTCTTGGAAATGTACTGATGTGTAAAGTAGCGTAAAAGAGAAATACCCAAGTACCTCACACCAGTGCCTAAATACACTACTACTAAATATACAGAGTTAATATTCCACCACTGTCCGAGGCTGAGTGAATCTGACAGAAACAAATCTGGGACTGTTACTGCTCATCTTTTCCACATCAGCTTGTATGTGCATCACTTTGAAAAGGTCAGACATTTCCTATAAACTGACCTGTTTTCTCAACCTGTTAAGCTCACACTCCATCAGTCTTCTCATGTCTCCCCGTGCGACTGGCAGACATATCTCCCGAACGGATCCTCCTGGGCCATCTGCCGCTTGTCACCAGTTGATCACTGTGCTTGTCTTCCTGCTTTGTCTGTCACCTGGTTTGCTACAGAAATGGCGTGACTTGACCGGGAGAATCTAGTCTGCCGAAGTGTCCTTGAGCAAGGTGCTGATTTCCCAGCAGCTCTAAATGAGGCTACTGCTCTGCAGCTGGAGGGCAACTGAAAAGAGAAACTCCCCAGAGGGATAAACAGAGTATCACATTATTGCTAATTATTATCAGTGGCCCTGATGTGCCGATGATCAACACCTGATTTAATTATCATTGAAGAGTCTTTTTCTTATCAGTCTTATCGCAGCTAAAAGAGCCGCGAGATTAGGAAGTAAATTCTGGAAGTGCTATTTCCCTGTTTAACCGTCTGGTCTCTCAACCTGAAATGATCGTCTTTAAAGGGATCTTGTTACATATCGCATGATGGCCCAATAACTACAAGATCCTAAATGCAACACATTGAATAAATGCCAAGGCAATACTTCCAATCTTTGTCTGTATGTGTCCATAATTAGTCGAGATACTCTGAAAGAGGGGACATAGGTCGAGCTGAGAAAGACTGGCATTGCCATAGGAACCAGCTGCACCCACGCATTCATGGAGGGAAGGCAGGGAGAGTCACAGAGAGACGAGGAGAACAAGAGAGAGTGAAAAAGAGAAAGAGAGAGGGAGAGATGTGATGTCTTTGAAGTGACTAGCAGCCCCAGGTCTCTAATCTCTTCCTTCTAAATATTTTTCTGCTTATGCGATGAGATTTACCCTCTTTTTAAAATTCCCCCATTTACATGTTCTTTGCATCCGTGACAGATGTCCTTGGGCAGAGTGAACGTGGAGACAGGAGTTGAGTCAGAGATATAGAACAGCAAGTGTGGTTTGAAACAAAAAAAATGGTGTCAGTCAGTCCACCTCTGTGTGCAGCTATGTGGAGGAGTGGGGGGAGTGATAATACCAGCAGGGTGCCCTGAGCTGAAGGAAGCCTTCAGGGAGCCAGAAATGCAGTGTAGGATTTTATATGCATTGGACATGTGGTGGCCCATGTGTCACATCTTATCAGGCTGCCCAGAGTATCTTAGCAGCCGCCCCGAGTCTACCGTGTGATAGCTCTGTCTGTCACATTCTGTAGCTGTACTGAAATACTGCGCTGTCATTTTGTTTAGCTGAACATTGATCTCTCTCATCTCGCTCACAGCAAACCCATCAAAAATTCCTTTTTATCAAATCCAAGCTTCCATCAATTACTAACTAGGCCTGGGTGCAAAGCTTTCTGTTAGCTTCATCGTCTTGTTTCCGTACAGTGGAGACAACAGTCATGTTTCAGTGTATAGTGTTTGTAAATCCAGGAGGCAATGTTTCATTCTGTTAGCTGGGCAAGTTGCTGTAAAACGAGACTACAGATGATTTTGGAGAGAGAAAGACTGTTAGCATTACTGCGCAATACGTGGCACTAGGAATAGTGTCTATTGAACCTCAGCTCTTTTTTAGCACCAACGAAAATATTGAAAAAGTCAAGAACTGAGAGATGAAAGAAATGTGATGCAGACATTTGATGTCATCTAATCTTTCTCATCTTATTTCTTTAATCTCATATCATTTATTAACAACCTCTTTTAAATCTTACTGCATGTTATTTCTTTAATCATTTCTCTATCTAACCTAATTTCTTAAGTCTCATTTCTCTGGTATCTCTTTGTGTATCACAGCTTTTTCTCATGAGACCTCTTTAAATCTTGTCTCTCTCTATCGCATCTCATTTCTTGCATCTTATGTCTCTAGCTCATCTCATTTCTTTATACTATATTACTATATACTATTTCTCTATCTCATATCCATCCATCCCTCCATCCATTTTCTGCTGCTTACCTGCGGTCAGGTCATGGTGGTAGGAGGTTGTCCGGACATCCCTCTCCCGCTTTCCAGTTCTTCCTGGCTCCTTTCGACGTGACCGAGCCAGCTCCTTACCCAATCTGTAAGGGTGAGTCCATCCCCCCTAGAAGGGAAGCTCATTTCGGCCGCTTGTATTTGTGATCTCATTCTTTCGGTCACAACTCAAAACTCATGACCGTAGATTGAGCGTTGGGGTGTAGATTGACTGGTAAATCGAAAGCTTTGTCTTCCGGCTCAGCTCCCTCTTCACCGAGGCGGTCCAGTACGATGCCTGCATTACTGCTGATGCACCAATTTATCTGTAATCTTGAGCTCCATTTTACCCTCACGCATGAACCCTGTGATACTTCGATTTAATAGTGAGATATAAAAGTGAGCCTTGGCAGAGAAACCATGGCCTCAGATTTGGAGGTGCACTCAACCATCCCAGTGCATGCTGGAGGTCACACTCTGATGAAAGCAACAAAACCACATCGTCTGCAAAAAGCAGCAAGGCAATTCTGAGGTTCATTTCAGTATCTCATGCTATGTCTATATCTTATCTCTTTCGTCTCATCTTGTTTATATCAATCTCATTTCACTCATCTCATTTCTTTTATATCACCATTTTCAAATCTTATTTCTCTGTCTCATGTCATTCCTTGTATCGCCTTTCTCTGTCTCATCTCATTTCTTCTATCCCAGTTCTTTATCTCATTTCTCGAATGTCAGTTTTTCTAACTCATCTAATTTCTCTAATTTTCATCCCTGTAATTTAGTTTCTCTCGTCTCTGTCGAAACATGTCTCGAACATAACAAAATGCCATTACCTCCATTTCTCAGTCTCATCTCTTTTCTCCTTTCCATTTCATCTCATTCATCTTTTTCATCTAATTTTTTCACATAATTTCTCTTATCCAATTTATTTCATGCCATCTCTCTCTCTCTCTCTCTCTCTCTCTCTCTCTCTCTGTCTGTCATATTTCATTTGTCCTTTTTATCTCATTACCACAAATCACTTTTATCTAACAGACTCAGAAAAACATGGTGGATGCGCTAAAAGCTAGGGCTGTTTCTCTACTCAACTAACACTTTTGAGATATAACATTTTCATGTGGCACTGGGATAGTCCGACGGACTGTAGAAAAGAAAGTCTTGAATGATAAGGAAGATAAGAGAGGTCAGTGGGAATGATAAAGAGGAAGCTCGATGCCTGTGCTGACGCGACCATCTGTCAAACGCACGTATCACCCGGCTCGCCTGCAGCCACCTCACTCATTGTCATCACTACGGCCTGATGGATGGACTTGTGCAGAGTGTGTATGTGTCAAGACTGAGTCAACACCAGAGTGACAGTGTGATATGCAGGGTGAGACAAGGGACAGAGTGCTTTCAGGGGGGTTTGTCATTAGATAATTGTGCGCATGTTGTTGGCCCAACACAACACACATATGCTTCAGGGCAGTGTTGGCTATCATTCCCCCACTTCTTTGTTCTCACTCTCCCTTTACCTCATGCTGCACATAGCCTCCTTTCCTTTCCTTTCCTTTCCTTTCCTTCCCTCTCTCTTCCCTTTCTCTTTCCTTTTCTTTCTTTCAACTCCGCCTCCTTCTGGTCCCCGTCATGTTTCGTGATTTTAATTAAAATGGATGTCAAACTTTTCCAGTGACGAAGTTTTATGCACAAGCTTCTTTGCTTAGTGATTAAACTTTTGTCTGACAGTATCTTTTTGAAATCCCTCTCCCCTGAGGCTGTGAAAATGACAAAAAAAAAACATTAGGAAAAAAAAGGTGGGTCATTTGCTTGTCACAAAAGACAAAAACTGTTTGCTGAAAAAGAAATTTCTGGTTTAAGATAGCTGTGTCATTTGACCACCTGAGCCAGTTGTCCTCTCAGGTGCTGTTTATTTGAATCCCAATGAAACCACAAGATCAAATTGTTCTACTTCATTAATGCTCCTTCTTATTCTCTTTGACACACCCCTTCCCACCTCTTTTACTTTTTACTTTTATCAAAATACAGCATTTCTACGGCTGCGCTTTTTCCCAGAGCTTCTCTCCATCCCTCTCTCCATCTTTCTCTCTCTCATTTTGTGTCTAAACCTTCCTCCTTAAAAGTGATATATACCACCAGAGGGGTAATTTGCTTTAGCTCAAATCCTAGATGAAAGCCATTTTTCACCCAACAGAGTCAGGACGGCTACATATTCAAGTGCTAAGAGCAATATATTTCACAGAAAGAAGGTGCGATTGTGAGGAATAGTAAAGACCAGTTGGGGGGGGGGGGTTCGGAGAAACCCACAGCTCATAACGTACTTCGTAGTATCGAGGACATTCTGTGCCACTTTCTTTTTCTTTCCCAACATCAAACAAAATAGCGGCCATTGTTTTTTGTGTGTTTTTCTAGTGATGAGAATGGGTTAATTAATCAAGGAATCCCTTTGCAATCATTTGTGCAGAAAGAATAATGAGGAGGAGAAACACTTACACATGCATTATTCATTAGAGGAACCATTTTATTTTGTACTCAAATTTAAAGTCAAGAAAGTAAAGTATTGGTCTGTTGTTTTGCTCCCTGAGTCAGTTAAAGATTGACTTTCTGTGACTCTGGCAGATAAGGGACTGTAGGTCTTCTGTCTACATATCGGCTTTCATTTCCCAATCCACTGTAGTAATGTATAGACGGTCAGAGTAAGGTCCAAATCATCCTGCAGCCCGGGGAGCGGCCGCTTTACTGCTGTGGTGAAAAAGAGTTATTATAGCCTCCTCTCTTCCTGCTCCAGTATTGGCACTCCAGAGTGATGTTGGGCCAAATGACTTTACATATTTAATGTATTGCCACGGGCTGGAAGGCAACAGGCATCCACTCCTCACATTGTGCACTACTCGTCCCTTATGCCTCCTAACAGCAGACCTTAATGATGCTGCTGGAGGGATCCTCAGCTCTGCCCTGGGCTTGTCCACATGCCATTTTAAAGGCTGCGCTGTGGTTTTTAGGTTTGAATTTGAAATGAAAAGAACATTAGCAGATGTGCATGTTCTCTGGCTGAGTGAAATCAAAGTGTTTTGCTTGTCACCGACTGAGCTTTAAGGCATGTGCTGCTCATTTGGCTTCTTGCACTCACTGGCAAATGATTGTAAACTGTCTGTGAGATTTTCACAGCACAGCTTGATTAAATCAGGTAATTTTTTCAGTTTTCTTTTGGCTCATTTTGCCTTCGAAGCTCTGGTTAAATTTTGGTGTGTATCGTTCTACTCAAAGATGTGCAATGTTAGCATATGAAGAGTGTGATAAACACAGGACAGGGCTGAGGTGGAGATGTTATTAGTTTATGCTTCTCGTGTCTCTGTGCAGGAGATGAATATTACTTTGCTATCTCTCTGAACGCCGTGTGTGTGTGTGTGTGTGTGTGTGTGTGTGTGTGTGTGTGTGTGTGTGTGTGTGTGTGTGTGTGTGTACTATCTATGTATCTATACACGAACGTGTGTTGCTCATCAGACCAGTGGTCCTTGACAGTCTAACATCTGACACATGCACACACTCATGTTTGTATGTCTGTGTTTTTTAGGATCCTCATTGACATGAATTTGCTGAGCCTCTAACCCCAACCTAATTCTAACATTAACCTTAAAACCAATGGGGATATTTATTAAACCTTCCAGAAGTTACAGTCATCACAATTTTTCAATCTGATTTTCATCCCCTCCTCCCATATCTTACGCTGCTAAACAGGAACACCTTAAAATACATATTGCATGAGCCCAGGAGAATACACTGCAGTTTTCAGCAGTGTCGCTTTTCTTCCATTTTACCTGTGCAAACCTTCCTCGTGGTCCCTCAGTAAACAAGAGAACTGGCGTTTTTATTGCCCAAACAGCAGTCACACGTCCTTTGCAAACACCCCCCTCAGGTGTTCACTGTCAAGCAAAATAAAAATGTGCAAAAATATCCCAAATTCTTCCAAAATTGTTCCCTAAAAGATATACCTACAAGAGCACCCACACTTGACTATGGCTGAGAGAATCCTCAGTGACTGCATTTACATGCACTTAAGTAACCAGATTACTCTTGGCTTTCTCCAGTAAGCTAATGTCTTAAATGTCATGTAAACGAGAAACCTGGTTTCCCTAATTGGTGTAGGGGATTAGAGAAACCTGATTTCCCCAGGTAGATTTTTATCCTGCTGATTTCTTTGTCATTTATAAAGGTAATCGGGTTTCTAATTGACTTTTTACAAGTTTGCATGTGCACGACAAAGGACTACAGACAGGCGGAGTAGTAGCGGAGTTGAGAAGCTGGATGAAACACGAGATCATTACACGGAGCGATGCTTCCTTGTTTTTTAAATAAGTCCGCTGGAAGTTCAACGAAATGTGAAACCTTACACAAAGTGGCCTCTAGAAATCTTAGTCGACATCCACCGCCGTCAAGAAGCAGCGTCCTTTGTCACTCTACGAGCCATGCTTCAAAAATACATCACAGGTAGAGGAGACGTCTGGTTACTGATCTGCTGCATCTATATATAGATTTACAATAACCAGTTTACAGTTTACTGTTTACCTGATTACCTGCATAACCCGACTTCTCTGTATAACTTGGTTACTTATGTAAATGCACTGATTGACTTATAGCAGTCCATCGCCCCTAACACTGACCTTAGATGTAACCATTAGAGCTGGATTCCTTCTTCTGACCCATATCCTTAACTAAGAGTCATAGCTCTCAAGGTTTCACAAAGTCCCACAGCTCCATTCTGAATGATTGTTTTTAGCACAAACAAACCACCAATCTGTTGGAGCGCAGCCCATTGCATCAGATGGTTTCAATAAAGAGGGGCTACAATTTCGTTAGTTTTACTGAACTCAATGTCAGGCACTTGCAGACTTGCCTCCAGTGAATCCCGGGCACACTGGGATGTAATCATAAACCTTTAACAGAATAGTGAAATGTACTTTATGAGGAAGTGATTACAGAAAAATGTGATTTTATGTCATCATGAGTTTGAAACCAACTCATTATGAGCCCAGATAATTACATGAATTGAATATGTGCATGTGCCGGTTGAGAAAGACTGAGTGCAGTCTGAAGGACAGAAAACAAAACAGACAGCAGCTTCTGTTTTGATGGTGCTTTGCACAATAGAAAAAGGCAAGCGGCATTAAAGAACAAATACACCCTCAGAGACGTGCATTGTTATTTTCAGCCATTAAGCTCTGATGTTCAGTACATTCGAAGAATTATTATGCGATAAAGTGCTGTAATTTACTCACCCCTGCAAACCCTCATGTACCCTTAGTTCAGTTCGCAATGTTCTCCAGAGACACCAGTATGAAATGGTATCATTCAGCTGTGGATTATACAGTTCTTTGCATCCCATGAGTGAGATTTTCTGGTCAAGAAAACGTGAGAGCGGCACTGTTCACAGATGAGGAAACGTGCCCTGTGGCTGCAGTACAGTTTGGTCTGTCGAGGCTGCTCTTGCGAGAGAAGCAGGTTTGATTTCCACTTTTATAGTGGATTTTGTAAGATCGCTCTCTGAGCCCGGAGAGAAAGAAACCTTCGCTTTTAAATCCTGCATTGCTTTTCATTAAAAACCAGATGGCTCAGATAGGTGGAATATTCTTTGAGTTTCTGTTGACTATATTCAAGGCATATTACAACACATTGCTTACTGTAAATTTAATATAGTGTGAAACCTTAGTGGTTCTGTGATTGGGGGAAAAAAAGGGCCTGAATGAAAGATTTCCAAGTTAAATACATGACAAGTAAAAATCTCCTGCATATGGATGATTGCATGAGTCTACTTGAAATACATTTAGGTTTAAATTTACCCCTATGTATCACTTCAGCACTAATCTGCTATAGTTCTCTGTTTTGATTGTTTCGCCTGCAGCCTGATTGAATTTTCATCCATTATCTGGAATTTAAGGAGCAATTTAACTTCTCCTCAGCGCCACTCACAGCCCTGAGCAGAGCTTTATAGTAGCACATTAGTAAGTGTTGAAATTAGAGGTAACACACAGTCACTGCTATATGTGACTTATGGACGACTTTCATCACATGCATCAAACTTGGTTTCAGCTGTGATGAGCCATTTGTTGTCTATTCCAAGATGCTGATTGTCACATTAAAGCCAATGAAGTGCAGAATTTGACATTTTTGAGATCGGCTGTCAATCATGAAGAATTAATTTTTCGCTTAGATTATCATTTTTTACTACAAACATAAACTTGTTTCAGTCAGAATCAAGCAGCAGGTTTTCAGGTCCTATCCTAAAATGAGCATCTTCTGTTTTGAATAACCAATTTTAAAAGTGCATGTCTCGGCCAATCCAATTCAGTGAACCGGATCACTCATTAAACCACCAACTCACCGCTGTCTTGGTCAGTTCTCTCTTATAAGAGACCTTTTTATCTCAATGGAACTTCCTGGTAAAATAAAGGAAATAGATCTATTTATACTAATATAGCACTTTATCTAAATAATTTGCAGCAGTAATCTGACCTTGAGAAAAATATCGTTTTCCCACATGTATTTTAAAGAATAGTCCAGGCCTCACAGTTGCATTCGGATTCAAATCAGGCGGCAGTGATTACAGCATGTTCTACAGAACTGCCTGATGTGGTATTAAAGTCAGGTCAAACTTTTCTAATCATCCATTTTGATTCGTTTTTGGATCACTCCATTGTGAAGTACCACTATGATCACTGCACTCGGCCGCCGGCACAGAGCGCAGCGGTGTCATCATTCTCCTAAATGTCCCCGTTAGCACAGTTCCCCCTGCACACGTTGCTGTGTGATATGCCAGCAATTAGTTTCTCTGAATTATGTGTTGTGACAAGAGTCTCTCTGCAGCTAATGCAGGTTGCTAAAAAATAAATGATTACTAATGGGAAAAGGATCACCACTGAATGCACAATTAGGTGAATAGAATAACATCGTACCATTAGATGGTGTAATGGTTATGCAGCTGAGTATTATCACTCCTGTGCCTCAGAGTCCCTCGGTTTGAAGGTAAACGCTGACTTGTGTCCCCTAAAGACAAAAATGGAAATGAAGAGGTTGTCCTGATTCAAAGTCACTGACGTCTCTCTGATGTTTATCTCTGTAAAAGAGACTATTCAGAAGACTGGGAAAATGATTTTCACAGTAAAAGTGTTACATGCTTGAAAATCATAGTAGAAATTATTGAAAAGAATCTCACAAAGAGTCGTCTGTATGTCAGAAAATGACATCTGAGAGTGATATAACTACACCTACCAAATTAAAACATGTCCCCCTCATTAACTGTCTTAACCTTCATGTCTTAAATTAAGACCAATGTTTTAGTGAAACGCTTCTTCACATAATTCAACATGTGCACAAACGGAAGGTTCATTTTACTGAATTCTTCTTTTTAGAAATCAATTCATTACATGAACTCAATCAATATTCAATATTGCTTTTTATTATGATACTAACTGAAGACAATAGACAATATCACCACAGTCCACTCATTCATCACCACCTCTAAGAGATACCAATATGTCCAGGTTATTTTTGAAGATCTTTGTAGAATAAGCGACGACTCTTTTCACAGCGTCTTTGTTTTATTCTAAGGCAAGATAAATAAGGCATGCACGTGTGCATGACAACCGAGCTCTCGATTTGAACCGTTTTCAGGAAGAATGGAGCGTTGTTTTAATGAGATATAGGGTCACTGACACTTCTGTTCCCGTCTGTACATTTGTACAGGTGTTTACTGCCGTCAACCAGCCTTTTGCACTGTGCATGAAATTTCAGCAGAAATGTGGCCAGGGGTGCAGCATTATGTAAATTCTAAATTTGAGTAGCAGGCACCTTTTTAACACAAATACACCCCATATGTCCTGAGGTCTGCCTAGTGCTCATCTCTGTCCCATAATATTCGGCTCTCAAGGCCCCCATGGAGACCAGGTACGAGATCCACACCACTGTGTGTTTGGGTTTTCATTTCTGTGTGTGTGCTTCTGTGTGAGTTTATGCTTTTGATATATACAGTATAAATATCTTACTGTACATACATGTACTATGTATAGAGATTGGACAAAATAACAGAAACACCTGAAAAGTGATGTAATCCAATGTAACAGCATGACAGAGCTTCCTATAAATGACCATATAGGTCAATTTACTCCCCTCTAACACAGTTTAAAAAAAGAACTGAGAGCATTATGGGCTTTGGTGAATGTGTGTGTGGTGTCTATGTGTTAAACAGTGTTTGGTAAGTCACTTGAAACGTGCTACTTGCTATTTGTTATATTACCTCAATAATTACACAACATCAGAAGCAATTAGTTTCATTACTCGTTATATTAATTTGTTACTCTCCAACGACTGTAAAGCTCCTGAACGTATCGGCGTCTTTATTTAACACTTACAAACATATAGTGGTAGTTTAACAAGCAGCCAGCCTTCAGTCTGGAGTTATTCATTAAACACCAACAGTTTGATTAGTGTACAACTCTCCACGATTAGTGTCCGCACACTGTCCATCACACAACCCTGCAACTCTGAACAAACCCAGGTGAATCCTGATTGTAAGCTTATCCAAACGCCTGTCACCAGACACAAAGCTGACGTTGATGTCGGACGATTCTGCAGCTCTCTTAATATTCAGTACCAATATCAGCTGCCTGACAAGCAGCTACAGTGGCCAGCTAAGAAAACACAACATGTAAATAAATAAATTCGACAACTCTGGGGTTGCCTGTCGACATATTCCTCCTTTTTCACCTGAGGCGAAGCGTGTCCCGACCCTTTAGCTCCAGTAGCATATTGCTGGATCAGTCTGTCAACTGAAGGGTCTGAGATTAAATGAATACACGTGTGTTTATGATCAAGCTGAGGGAGTGTCACTGTGATTAGTTACTGTAACATTACTTTCCAACACTGATGCATCTGACAGTCTCTCTTTTCTCAATCACTGTCCTTCCCGCCACTCGTACATCTCTCTCTGTCTTGTCCTCCCTCTCTGCCCTGAGACGTCCTCCTCCCTCTCTCCTCTGCAGCCTCTCATCTCCAGTGGCTCTCATCTCTCATTGTGTTTCAAGTGTCTGGTTAAACAGTGTAGTTTTTATCTCCTCCAGGGCTGATAATGCCTGTAATTGGAGGTTAAATATCCACATTTCACAAAATCTAAAACACACAATGTGTTGTCTCTTTGTCCTTGTAGTTCTGTGACCTGAGGGAGGAGTTCTCTCTCTCTCTCTCTCCCTCACACACACTTTACACACACTTTCGAAGGAGAAGTCAGTTAAGTGCCCCAGTTTTGAAGCTGAGACCAAGAATCCGATGCCCTGATAGCTTCTGATCACCAGCTGTCTCCATCATCTGAGTGCTGACACACTCCTATATGCCCCCAGACGCCACTAACACCGGACTGGAGTGTGACTGAGAGCAACAGCACAATACACTTCAACCGACTCTGCACTCAGACGCCTTTTCTGTTTTTCACTGATCTCCTCTTCTCCAGCTTGACCCTCCCTTCCTCTTGTCCTCTCCTCTCCTTCCGTGTCCTGTCCTTTTCCCTTTTTTATTTTTTTATTTTTTGTTAGCATAACTGCTCATCCACCCACAACTCAAGACCTATCAGAGGCACTTGTATGTCTTGTCTCCTGCAGAGAGCTAAACAAAGAGAGGTGGTGGAGTGCAGGTGGTTTGATTGAAGTGGGCCCTCGTTCTTCTTACCTTACGGTCTCTACAGTGGTAAAGAGCAGACGAGAGATGGATGAGGGAAGGTTAAAAAGGAGACTGGGGGGAGGAGGAGAGTGGGAGGGTGACAAAAGGAGCAGTAACTGTGACCAAGAAGGGGGGGGGGGTCTTTCAGTGCAGCGTACTGATGAGTTGAAGAAGTGATTGGATTGAGGAAACGTATACTCATAATGTCGGATACAGGGTGTGAGGGTTTGGTTATGTTAGGATACCAGGCGGAGCTTTCTTTCTCATGGCATGAAGAGTTGTTCGCTGCACATCCACCACAAACCCAAGCAACTGAAAACAACCCACCTCTACTCCGAATGTGACCAGCTCATGCCACGTCTACAATCAGTGTCAGTTTCTTTCAATCTCGAACACCCTTTCTATCCTTAACTTGGTGGTTTCTGTTGCCTAAATCAGGCAGCGTTGGAAGATTTAAAAACAGTTCTGCAAGTTGTTTTGTGATGGTCATCAAGGTCATTTTGAAGAACTTGTTAAAACCTTGTAATTCAGTCAGGAAAGAACAAAAAAGGGATCACAACTTATTGCTGGTTAGACTGGTTATGAGGCGTCTCCAGATACTGCAGGTGTATGAAGGAAGACTAACCGACAGTTTTTGGGCTGGTAGGACTTGCACATTAGAGTTTTTCTCTGGCTGAGCCGGCCAACTCTCCACACACACGACTGGATAAAAATAATTTACTGATACAGCGCTGTGAGAGTTTTTTAATTTTTGTTGGATGTAATGGCTCAAATTGTGAAAATGCAGTTTTACATTCCAGAGTAATCTCTGAGTGTGTGTGTGTGGTACTTTTATGGGAGATGAAAGCATTGGTCGTTTGATTAAACACTTCAAATAACTTATTTTTAAACGTGTCCTCATAAGGATCTCTTGTGGCTGTGTGAGGGTGGATGGTTGGGTCAATTATCAAACAAGCTTACTGGGCACAGGCCCAGGAGCCTGAGAGGTCAGTGGGCCCCTGAGCCAGAGCCAGGGACAGAGTGGGGAAAAAAGAAATCGGGATCTTGGGACTTTTGACTTTGGACTGGCTCAGCAAAACCAATCACATAGAGCTCATGTCACACACGTGATAATCATGCAGTAAAAAGGTTAAAGAGGTTAAAGTAAATGTGTGATTTGTAGAACAATATATAACACCTGCACATAAATTATGTGTATATAAGTTTGTTATTTACTCTTTACAAATTCATTTATTATTACAGAAACACCTTTTCATATCACGGTCCATGACTACAACAACAAAGGAGCTCCATTCTCAAAAATGACCATATAACTGTTTAACTACAGGTCAGTACAGAGAGAGAGAGGGATGAGAGTTCAGACTGGACAGTGCAGCAGTAAACACAGCAGCAGACATTTGAATTTTAGTGGCTTTCTCCTCCTCTGGATCTTTCTGTAGTACAATCCTGTAGGTCTGAGCTGATCACACAGACTTTGAGGACTTATGCTGTGAAATTTGACTAGTGTTTATACTGGACTTACTGGGGGCTGTACTGGGAGCTGTGCTCTGCTGCTCTGGTCCTCCTGTCTGTTGTCTGCAGAGTTACTGCTGCTGCATGCACAACTATTTCAATTCTTTTCTCTGAGCTTTTCAGCCAGACCTTTATTTTTTAGCTTTTTTTTTTGTTTTTTACTTTGTTATTCATTTAAAATGAGAAACAGTCCACTGCTGGCTGCCTCTGTGTTTTAAACTATGATAAAGACGCCAACACATGAGCGGTAAATGTGTGGGTGGAGCTGCTGGATCGAAGAGAACGTAGTTAGCTGGAGAGGGAGGCAGACATGAGGGAGATTATGGCCACAGAGAACCACAGCCACCTCTATCTCTCTCCCTCGTGCTCGATCTCTCTCACTTTCTCTGTCTCTCTCTGATCTCTCATTTCTCTCACATTGAGCCACAGGCCCAATTTGTGTAGCAGCCCATCGGGAAAAATCCTGGTCCTCCCAGTGGCCACACTGGCATTGGCCAGAGCCTTTGTGTGAAGTGAGTGATGTTAATATTTTGTGTTTGAAAGCCATAAAGCTCATATAAAACCACCATAAAGAAACACAAAACAACCATGAAGCAGTGAAAAATTTACATAAAGCGACAAAGACAACTGCAAATGACACCGTGGCTTGTGTAGTCTGTGTAGGAGTGGTGGAGGGGCCTTTTACCTGTCTGTCTCCTGGGGCCTATTTCCTGTTAATCCACCCATTAGTCAGGTCAACAATGTATGTGGCATCCCATCTTCCACCTACAGTTCAGTTTTCTTGCTTTTAATCTTTACCATGGTTTTTTTCTAACCTTAAATAAATAGTTTTAGTGGCCTAACCCTGATCAGACCTTATGTCAGATGAGTAAATGCTCATATGAATCACTCTTGTAACGGTTATTTGAATTGGTTTTGAAAGGTACCGACAATATCGTCCTGTAACAATGGCGGAAGACCTATTTTTAATATTAGAGGACTTGATGTTTTACATGTGTTTCTTTTGAAATGGTTGGGAAAGTATTTTTGGGCCCAAACACAACAGGATGGTGGTGAAGAGGCAGCAGGTGGAAGATGGAGCCTCATTTTTCGAAACTCTCGCTAAAATCAGCAGATCATGGTGGTAACTGGGGAGGTAGAGAGATGTGCAAAAGACAGAGTGACAGAATCCCAAATAAATATTTCAAGCTGGTTAATGCGGAAGGAAAGCTAATTGATCAGATATGACCGAGGGTGGAAATAGAAGAGGCCGGAAATGTATCAGTGAAAACCAGCAGCTGAAGACAGCAGAAACTCACAAAGAGGAACCATAAGAAATGATTCAACTCCTGAAATCAAAATCATTAAAAGGATGATTTCAAATGATCCTTGAATTGCTGTCATTATATAAACAGTGATTTAAAACAGCGTAGAAGTGAGTGTGTGCAGTGTGTCTGTAATCTGTTTACCAAATGCACAAACACGTGTGTGGGCAGGCACACACTTACACACACACACACACACACACACACACACACACACACACACACACACACACACACACAGTAGAAAATGCAGAGTTGGCAGGGTGGACTAATTTATGCTTGAGTGCGGTTCAATTAAGGCAGATGTAAAGAACAGTTCCCCAGTCTCAGCTTGTGCTACCCTGCTAAACGCAATGCAGAGCACACACATCCCCTCTCTCTCTCTGTCTCTCTCTCTCTCTGTCCCTATCACACACACACACACACACACACAGACACACACACATATGCATATACACAATACAGAGGGTGTTAGAAAAATTAATTGACTTACTCGATGAAGCTGGAATTGTTTATTGAGCCATAGGATGTGTACAAATGCCATGGCAACACAGAAGAGACTGGATACCAGAGCGCTGGAATTCAGCTGAAAGACTTCGTGACTGAACTAGATTTGTGGCTTCAGTCAGAAAATGCTGGTGTGAAGCTTCGGCACAAAACAGAAAAAAAAAAAAGAGAGAGGAAGTGTTTGTTTTTCATCTGCTGTGTATGAAAAGCACTAAACATCCTCATTGACTGAAGAGAGGAGAACACTGAGGTCAGCGGCAGCAACATCACACGGACCAAACTCAAATACTAGATACTAGTTGGAGGTTGTGTCACCTTGTTACTATTGACTGTACTGGTTGGTTTTTCTGTGCTGGTCACATGTTAGTGACGCCATTCCTTTAAAGGTCCCCATATTATATTCCATGTATATTTTGATTAGAAAGCAGCTCTAGGTTCTATATTAATACTGTGAGAGTATCAAAGTGCTCTGTCCACAGAGAAATGCACACAGCCTATATTCAGAAATATATTCAGTCTTAAAACGAACTGCCAGGACTTCTGTAACTTTGTGATGTCACAACAAAGCAGTCACCGCCCTCAGCCACGCCTCAAGCCCCGCCCACCTGGACCCACCATCCAACCTAGCAGGATTTGGTTTCTCTGAGTGTTTACCTTAAATCTGCTTTATTTTTTTATTTGATCATCACTCAGAAAACAGTCAGCCAATCAGAAGAGAGGGTCAGAGCCTCCTCTCTTCTGATTGGCTCACGACGTGTTGTTACTAAAGCTCCACAGAGAAGCCAGAGACAGGAGATGTAAAACTACACTGAGATGGTTTTTGGTTCTTAAAACCACAAATATATCTTCTTATGGATCAAAACTTCGAACAAAAAACAGGGAAGGTGTAAAATATTTGACCTTTTAAGAAAGTTAATCTGGAGCTGTCATAACTTCTCTCTTGTCGATGCCAAAGTGCCACTGGAGGTTCAGTCGAGTTGAACTTTGGAATCAGATCAGTGTGCGCCGCTGCAGCTGCACACTCCATTAAAGAATAAAGCCGTTCCATGTACAATATCACACTTAATGTTTGATGCATTTGGCTGTAACAACCTGCATTTGATCTGCACATGACTGAGAGGTGAATTAGTGCGTTCGTGTGTAGAATTAGCAAATACGTTTTTTTCTGTGACGATAAACTTTTAATAACAAAAGAATTCAATAGTGAATAGAGGACTGATTTATTAGTATTGCAGAGAAAAACCTTCCAATTAAAAAAAAAAAAATACTGTGCACACAAAATAGCCTGAGCATCAAGGACAAATGTGAACTGGAACCCAAGTATTATGGTAGAAGATAATATATGGGGAGAGCCTGTGTGCTAATTATCACAATTATGGAAGGAATTTGACTGGGAATTAATAATCAGGTATTTTAACACACCTCTTTGCATTTCTTCATGTGTGAAAGAACCTTTTGTGGAATTATATTGGAGAAACTGTGAAATTAGGGGATCAAACGCATGTCTCTGAGGACTGCCCAATAATTCAAGGCTTCTGGAAAAGAGTTAAAGAAGTAATTGACAGCATCTTAGAAGTGGATGTCCCTCTGGGTCCATTGTTTTTTTTTATATTAGGAGCTGAATCTTAAAGGATGTATGAAGCAGATCAGAGGTATATAATGAGGATACACAACAACATTGTGTTGTTAAAACAGACTGTCACTGAAAATGTTGTTCCTCTAAACTGAAACTGTTATGCTGCAAATACCTCCCTCTACCTATTTATTTTAATTATTATTATTTTTATTTATTTTATTTTATTTTTTAAGGTATGGGGTCCTGTGTCAGGCAATGCACTGTTCTGTAAAATAATGTAAAGTTTAAAAAAAAAAAAGCAAAGTAGGAATCAATAATGGAGCAATGGATGTTTAGTCTTTTCTTATAGCAGCTGATTGTATGCAAACAGCCCATCCTCTTCCTCTTCTTCTCCTTTTTTCCTCTCTCCCTTTAACATAAATAAGTGACACAGTTAGAGTATGAACACTTCCCTCCTTCAGCCACTTATTCTTTTCATCCATCTCTATCCGCAGACTCGTATGTCCTTGTTATTGTACAGTTTTAGTTTTTCTAGGTCTTACTTAATTCCCTGCCTCTCGCTCTCGTTTTCTGTCTATCTCTTTCACCGCTCCCTCCCACATCTTATTGCTCAGAGCAAACAATTACTTGGCTTGTTTGAGATACTCTGGACTAAAATAAATCTGAATAAATGTAGGGATCTCAGTCGCTAAAGAAATGTAATGCGGGTAAGGGAGGAATGGATGAGGAGAGGCAATAAGAGGTATACAAAGAGGATGTCACTGCAGCTGAGTGTCAGAATAGCCCTCCCTGTCATTTTTCTCCCTCACACACAAACATACAAACACAGAATTATATATATGTCCACATATTTCCAAAAAAGAGCTTCAGTTAAAGAGAATTTCATCCCTACAGGCAGGAAATAGTTTTTTTTCCCTCCTGAATTGCTAAAGAAAACATACAATCTTGTCAGACCTGAGGGCTTTTTATTGTTTCTGGGTTAAAAAAAAAAAAAAAATCCCATTCCTTGCTTTGCCTTTCTGTTTTATTTTTTTCTGCGTATTCATATGTTTGCTTTACTGTAAATTATTTGTGGATCCCCTCCAATCATCCGCACTGGTCCATCATTTACGGTGACCTCCATTTGAGGCTGTTTTCCCAACTGCAGCTCTAAGATCTTGGAAGAGAATTAAAGAAGCAGGGAGGATTTAAATTGCAAATAACACTCTGCAGGACTCTTGAGGACGCACATGCATGATTAACTTAAAACATTTATGGAATTTCTGACTTTTATTTTACACTGTACAGTAGCATGAAAGAGAGTCAGGGATGGAGAAAGAGCGAGGGGAGGGATGATGGTGATGAATTGGATTAAAACCTACAGTATGACACTTTTATCACTCTGAGCCAGGAGAAGTTTTACTGTTAACAGCATTTCATCCTCTCAAAAAGCCT
Organism: Seriola lalandi dorsalis; assembly: GCF_002814215.2. Classification (NCBI taxonomy): domain Eukaryota; kingdom Metazoa; phylum Chordata; class Actinopteri; order Carangiformes; family Carangidae; genus Seriola; species Seriola lalandi. The sequence continues at coordinate 42,389 of NW_019524112.1, read as the reverse complement.
CCATTCATTACGATCTGACTGTACAACTCACAATAAAATGACACAAAAACATACATATTTTCTTTGTTTTTGACGTCTCTTTTAAAGATCCTATATTTTACACTTTTCTGTTTTTTTATTTGAAGTTTTGATCCATAAGAAGATATATTTGTGGTTTTAAGAACCAAAAACCATCTGAATGTAGTTTTACATCTCCTCTCTCAGTCTTCTCTCTGGGGCTCTAGCAACAACAGGTCAGTGAGCCAATCAGAGGAGAGGAGGCTCTGAGCCACTCTTCTCATTGGCTGACTTTTTTCTGAGTGATCAAATAAGAATATAGCAGATTTCATGTAAGCACCCACAGAAATCAAATCCTGCATGGCTGCTGGGTCCAGATAGGCCATGTTTTGGGGGTATATGACTGAGGGTGGTGACTGCTTTGTTGTGACATCACAAAGTTACAGAAGTCCTGACGGCTGGTTTTAAGGCCAGTTTCTGAATACAGGTGTTTTTCATTTCTCTGTGGACTGAGCACTTTGATACTTTCGCAGTATTAATATAGAACCTAGATCTGCTTTATAATCAAAAACAACATGGAAATCTCACTTTATACAATATTTGTCCTTTAGATGATGATATATCTGCCATACAAGATCTCTCTACAGATATGGACTTATGCTGCATTTCTCCAATTCCAATGTGTTTGTGTATGTGTGTGCATGTGTGTGATTTTGTGCCGATAATAGAATCTTAATTGGTTGATTAGGGAGGATTAAGGTCATTGATTGGATAGAGCTCAGGGCTCACCTGCTGTTCCCTACATCTAATTGGTTGGCTAAATAACATTTCAGTGAAAGGCTGGGAGCGGCACCAGGCGAGTGTTCACACACTCGCATGCACACACACACAGAAATACACATACACACACACACACACACACACACAGCTGAGAGGGAAGGACGGAAACAGATAAGAAGAGGAGTGGGGGATGCGGGACGGAGGAAGAACGATAGAAGGAGAGAACATCCTTTTACACCCGAGTGTCTCTGCCTTTCTGGATGACCAAAATATGGTCTGTCAATCACAAAGCAGGGTAAAAAATGTGCTTGTGAATGAGTGAGTGAGTGAGTGAGGAATAGACCACTAGTAACCTGTGTCAGCACACACACTCACACAAACCAACTCTCTCACACACACACACACACACACACACACACACACAGAGTCACACAGGGCGCTGTGTGTGACGTGTGATGGCAGCAGCGACAGTGACAGGCTGTGGAAGATGAGACTAATAACCGATTGACATTGGTGTCCTTGCAGCTGTTTCAATGTTTGTACATGTAGATATGGATTTCGTGTGTGTGTGTGTGTGTGTGTGTGTGTGTGTGTGTGTGTTTGTTAAACATAGTGTGTGTATGCCTGTGTGTGATTGAAATGTTAATTTGACACAGTTAATAGGGAAAGAGTACATATCTGTGCAAATGTGCTTTTTTAGCGGTAAGCATGCTGCATGCTGCAGGCTGTTGGAGGATTATTGAGGTGTCTGCTTGGCAACTACAGCCTGGATCATTATTATGGGAGACCTTAATGACGGTGAATTATCATTACTGCAGAAAATGCTCCCCTGCACGGTGGGAAGGAGGCACATAAACAACATATTCACACACAGGGGATTGTAAATCCCACTTTAGATATTTCTAAAGTGCTGTGTGTAGTCATGAACCTGCAGGGGCAAATATGTTGTAGCAGTCACTTTGTAACACAAAGTCTAAAACAGTGTGACCTATGTACTGTAAACACTGAGTAATGACAGCAACTCATCGCTGGTTGTAGAGAACATCAGGTGAAGAAATAACCAATATATTTGCTCTTTCTGAAAAACTGAAACTAAATTTTGGTCTTAAATACTTACTTAAATCAACGTGACCTAATTCTATTGTAACATTTTTAAGAAATTGAACAAAAATCAACAAATCACAGACAATATGAATCTCTTACCACTTGGTTAAGGTTAGAGAAACTTCGTGGTCTGGTTTAACATAGAGAAAGTTCAGTGATTCTAACCCAACATGTGGATTTACAACTAACCAAAACTACAGTCTTTCCCTCCCCTTTACCAAAGCAGTTTTATTGCCTAATGCTGACCACAGACGGGACTGTGAATCCAAACCCACTGCCTGCTGTGACAGTTGTGCACTTTAAACACCCGCTGTCCACCCAAACCACCTCCTGGCAAATCTGCTGCTGTTAATAAATGTAGTGCTTCATTAATTCCGAAAAAATCCCCCCAAAAAAACATAGCCTCTGAACATGATCCAGCCAGTGATGAAGTCGCCACCACAGTGTAAATGGAGAAACAGTTGAGTAGTATATGAACATAATTTCTAGAGGGGAGAGTTACCTCTTTAAATACTGGTACTACGATTAACATACTTCACAAATTACATGTCCAGAATCTCAGAACATGTAATAATGTTATTACATATTCAGTCACGTAACAACATGATAACGTCACTGAATGTTCTTCTTCTCTTCTCTTATTTAGATTCATTTGGCCTGAGCAGCTGACGTGGATGACCTGTGTGCCTGGTGTCAGATGTGAGTTACCTCTTTATGATCTAAACTGATGATGCACTTTCTCTCTCATTTACACACACACACACACACACGCGCACGCACACACACACACACACACACATTTTTATTCGCACACAATTACATATGCACACTACAAGGCCTTGACCTTTTGGCCAATGGTAGTGTGATACTAAGTAGGGTGAGAGCACAAACCTGACTCAGCTCTTTAACAGTAGCTATTTAGAGACACACACACACACACACACACACACACACATGCACACACACATAGGAGCCAGTAGAATACTAGGCTCTTCTTCCTCATATTTGCCATATTGTTCAGAAGAAAGTACCTAAAACCAGATGGAGCGCACTCTCTCTCTCTATCCCACACACATACACACACACACACACACACACACACACACACACACACACACACACACACACACACATGCACAGATGCATACACATACACACACATGCACAGATGCATACACACACCCAGTCTCTTACAAATTGGGTATGCATATTTATAAGATGAATCACTGAATTATTGAAAGGTTTGAAATGGAGCCAATGAAGGTTCAGCAGTGTGTGTGTGTGTGTGTGTGTGTGTGTGTGTGTGTGTGTGTGTGTGTGTGTGTGGTGTGTGTGTGCGCGCATGCTCACTTACCGTATATATCTGTGAAAATGTGTGTGTAAAGCAAATGAGCCAAAAATCACGACACACATACCTCTGCAGGTATCGATGGCTTGATGTGCATAGACACACATGCATAAACACACCCGTACATTACAGAGCTGCTCTTATACTCACACACAGCATCAAGTCCTTCTACTGTATGGGAACCTTCTCAATAATTCAGTAGTTCATTGTTTTTAAACACTTCAGTTGAAGTTTTTAACAAGTTACATTTTTCATATACTCAGAGGCTGTGTTCATGAAGTTCACGCTCGGTCATAGCGTTGTTTTCCAAATAGAAATCCTTCTCACCCTCCTGGACTAGTGAGCAAAGATAATAATAATTGTGCTTTTAAACCGTTACATTGTAAAGGTACAAAACTCTCTGAGACTGCTGTAAAATCTTTGATTGGCCTCAAGGACTCCAATCTGTGCCTTGGGCTTAGTAAATGCAGATGTGGTACGTCTTTCCCACGTTCATACATACAGAGTCAAATTGACAGTCTTCTCACACAAGCCTTAAGCTTGTTTGAAGTAGTTTTACGTAGCTGAGTGGAGTAGGAAACAACCGTGCTTCCTTTTCCCGGGGGGAATCAAAACAAGCGTGATTGGTTGTCTCCAGGTTGTAGCTCCTGCATGTCAGATGAGTTTTCAACGATTCATCTGAATTACAAAATACATTGTTTGTATCTGCTCTTTGGAAAGGGCGGGTTCACTTCTAACATCAGAGTTAGTGAAAGAGCGTGCTTAAGGTTTGGGGATGATTGTGGTTTCTATTTTTATAAATGGCAACACTGGATAAGCATTTGATGGGCTGCTAAAGGTCACTTATAATAGTGCTTATAGGGCATATGTGTATGTGTGTGCTTGCATGTGTTAGCGACTAACAGAGTGAACAGGGTACTGCAGAACAAAGCGCTGTGTGACACTGTATGAACCTGTTGCTGAGTTTGAAGGATTGTCAGACACCAGAACACAACAGCAGTTTACTATTATGGAGATTTACAACTCTGGAAAGTTATCATGGCAACAATAACTTCATCCGATTTTATCTGAGCTTCGATTATTGCGAATTAAATAGTAGAAGTCTGTTGTTCACGTTACATAGTAACCTATCAGGAATATACTTGCACATATTGGATTGGCCAATGTGATTGCGGGAAAACAACACATTGCTTTGGAGCAAGAGTTGAGTCAGGTATGATTTTTTTTGCTGGATAACGCTGCACCCCATCAAACTGAATGAAATGAATGTTTTTTTCCTTTTAGACTCATTAGGAGGTATAAATGGTCACATGACTTGACCAGCCGTCCCAGACCAGCCGTCCTATTCTTAGAGCTTTAATGAATACAACCCAGTTTGACATCTTCTTATGAATCATCCAGCTCTCAGACTCTTTTCACTATTAAAACCCTGTGATAGTCACTCTGTGTTAACTCGAGAGCATACAAAAATACCAGTTACTCATTTAAAAGCTCATGACAACAAACCACATCAATCCAATTTACATTTTCAGATGACAGACAAATTTCTGCTTCTGAAGACTGCTAGCTGCACAGTTGTGTACACTCGCAGTTATGAGACAGTACAGCTTGTACATTTTGACGAAAAATGATCTGAATTCAGAGTCATTAGTAGAGTATGTGGGCCGCTCAAAAAATCCACATACTGTATATTCTCTAGCCCGGAGCTCAAATTAAAGGCCTCTTTACTCTTGTAATCACACTCAAAAGACCTGCATAGATCACAGCCATATTTCAGCCATATTTCATCCTGATCTCACTCACTGTCCTCTATTGTCTGTGCAACGTATCATCTGTCCCCTGAGAAAGCCCACTGTTAGTTTGTCCAAAAAAAGAACAGACTTGGAGCACTTACATACAAGGTAAATGGAGCATTGATGCAGAGTAAAATGGGATTTTGTGCCGTACTCAGTTGCCATGACATCTGTAGCATCAAGCGACTGAACGAAACACTAACAATTATAAAGCTACATTTGCTTTATAATCCTGTGGTTAAACAAAGGAATTTTGGTCTATTTTCCACTACTGTGTGCATCTAAGTCAGGTCTACAGAAATGAACATTTCCTAAGAGGAAAAATTATTATTGCATGCTGATCAATTTCAAGTAACTACAACAACAGTCACATTAGGAAAGAGCTGATGTTTAGTAGACTGTGTCTAGTCAGGCCAGCACGGTGCAGGATATGTGTGAAACTGTGAAGGTCTAGAAATAGTTTGCTGCTGAGTCATACAACTTTGGGTTGTGCACAAACATACTGTTTGCTCAAGTTGAAATATTTTCAATGTAGTAGATGCTTCTTCGCCCAAATCATGCTGCCGAGAGTGAAGTCATTTTCACTGGAATCTAGGGCGCTGAAGTTGTATTCTGTGCCAAAGTTTTCAGGTGTGGTTTTACTTGTAGAACGTGCTGATTGATGTTCCTCTGTATAAACTATAATAAACTAGGACTGGTGACCAATGACTGTACTGCTGTACTAAACATAACTGCATTGATGTAACTGTCACCCCTAACTTTTAGGGTGCTGTTTGTAGAGTAAAACATACAAACCTTGAACAAAATCAATAAATAAAGAAAAATAATTAGTTGAATGCAACTGTCAAAAGATAAATCTTGAGTTTAGACTCAGACTCAGCAATGTTTCTAGTTTCAGACTTTATGGCATTTTGTTCCAAATTAAGGCAGCATAGTGGCTAAAGGCAGCTTTGCCATATTTAGTTTTAACCCTGGGAACAGCCAGTAGTCCTGAACCAGCCAAACTGAGCAGTCTGCAAGGTTCATACTGGTTCAACAGCTCAGATAAGTATTCCATACCTAAGCGGTTCAGTAATAGTGGGATTTTAAAGTTAATTCTTTCAGAGTCTGGTAACCAATGAAGTGATCTGAGAACTGGAGTTATGTGTTGAGCTTTTTTTTGGTTCTTGTTACAATCCAGCCTGCTAGAGATAAATGCATGTACAAGTTGGGGCGGGCGATCAGGCAAAAAGATCGCATGACTGCCGTCGCTTGCTGCAGTTAGCAGGCTAGCTGTTTAACAATTAACAATATGTAAATGAGGCGTATTTTAATGACGTGATCCCCTATGATTCATCTGAAAAGTAGATCATATCCCAAAGTAAGATCGTCCATGATATAAAATTGTCAGATCACCCACCCCTGTGTACAAGTTTGTCTAGATCAGATTTTGACAGCAAGTCTCTGATCCTTGCATTATTTTTGAGGTGGTAGATGAGTCATCCAGGTCTGAATCCAGGACAACTCCAAGGTCTGTAGCTTCTTTACTTTTCAATGACAGACTGTTCGGGTGAGCATTGACTTTGAGTCTTTCTAGACAATAACTTCAGTTTTGCCTCATTTAACTGGAGGACATTTTGGAGCATCCAACTATTAATTTGTTTAATAAACTTATAATAATAAGGGAACCAGGGAACCTAATGAGCTTAAGTTGTTTGGTGGCAAAGCTATATATATGCGTGTCATCTGCATACATGTGGTAAGAAACCGAGCAATTTGTAGTGATACTGCCTAATGAAAGCATGTAAAGGTTGAATAATAGAGGTCAAAGAATTGACCTGTGTGGGACTCCACATGTTGGGAGACGCTCTGATGTAGGCCTATAGCTACCAATTGAAAGTAGTCTCTGTGGTAAGACAAGTGTTTGGAAAGACCAAAACAGTCCTCTAGTCCGTCTATTAATACACCGTGATCTATTCTATCAAAACCAGCAGTAAGGTCTAATAGTACAAGGACAGAGACTTTGCCAGAGTCAATACTGAGATTAATGTCATTCAAGACCTTGATAACAACAGTCTCAGTGCTGTGGTAAGTCGAACTCCAGACTGACATAAATCTTCTGCCAGAGGGTTGGTGTGTTGTCTAAAAACAGCTTTCTCAATGATTTTACTAATAAATAGCCGGTTTGATATGGGCCTGTAATGATTCAGTACTGATGGATCCAGATGAGCTTTTTTTTTTTTTTTTAAAAGTGGTTTGAAGACTGCAGTTTTCAGGGCTTTGGGGAAAACTTGAAAGTAGTGAACTATTGACTATGTGCAACACATCTGTTGCCAGGCAACTAAAAACCGTCTTAAGGAAATCTGAGGGCAGCAGATCAAGACAACACATGGAGGATTTGAGATGAGGGAACAATTTCTTCGAGAGCTGTGAGATTTATGGCATCAAAATGAGCCGTAGCAGAGAAGCAGTATGACTCCTGGCTCACACCTTCGCAGGGTTTACTGTGTATTGTGAGGAAGTTTATATTGATAAAGCAACTGTGGTGCGTCAGATGACATTACAGATTACAATCAAAGCTCAAACAAACTATCAGTGAGACGTGACTGACAAGTGTTTTGAAGAGTCGCAGGGTTGAAGGTTTCGTGAAAGAAACCTTGAAAAATAGGCTTTTCTCACAGCAGACATTTTGATTTGTCATAGTAAGAAAAACCCTGGTGTTACTAATAACATTAACGACAGCTCTCTTCTATTCAAGTGTCCCGGTAAGCCATAGCAGTGACAGCGAGCCAGCATTCACAACCCTCAAATCAAGGCAGGTATATGGAATTCAGCCATCATTAATGTTATTATTGACACCTGTGCTCTTCCTGCTGTGACATATCAAAGAGTCTTTGTTTTAAACAGGGAAGTGTGATACTGTCTGGCTTTTGTTTGATTTTAAAAATACAAACGTGGTGTGAAATTGTTACTTCCAGTTCCCTGGCTGCTTTAAATGGACTTTGCTGGCACTGCCAACCAGAACAGGTGGCTGGTTTTGTGTTTTATATGATGGAAGCTCATTCACTATTGTTTCCAACTGAGTTTTGTTTGGATGTACTTAATTGTCTGTGCTCATGTATTGTCTTCTTCCAACTTTCCTTCGTTAGATGTTTAAAAGAACATTGTAATTTATGACCGTTATCAACTATCACCAGCTCGTGGCCAAGTACAGCAGGACTGTGTGAAGTAAAACTGTTTGCTTTTAATGGCTTAAGATTTAAATGTGATGTAACACTGGTACCTTGCTTTGAACACCCACCATTCTCCATTTTTACAAAGTTTTCTGAGGATGTGTGTGTATTGGTGTGTCTGAAACTCATCTCAGCATCTCAGCGTGCAAAGTAATTGTTAAGTCATTGATATTGATTAAAACCCCTGCAGATATATTAGGGTTCATTTTATGCGACAGTTAAATCTTACTCAGTGCGCCCTCAACAACTACGTACATTTTAGTATTATAACGCAGCAGACACAAATGGAAATCCATAGCACTAATATCAGAGATCCTGTATTGATTGGGATTGTTTTTTGTTTCTTAGCCTCTTGTACTTTGAGAGCAGAGCTTACTAAATGAATCCCCGCTGTTTTGTGTGTGGAAACAAACTCTGAGATATTAGAAAGATAATGTGAGTCGACAGATCTGGGAGAGACGAGAGCAGAGATCAGCATGAGAAACCAAGAACAAGACTATAAACACTTTGGGGAATGAAGCCCTTGCTGTCGCCTCTGGATAAGTGAGAGCCTTGTTCCATGTTTATAAGTTCAGACTCGTGATCAAAGAGTAACAGGTGGAGTCTTAAATTGAAATTGGCCTTTTAATAAGCAGCTGAATAACAACGAGGGGCAAACCAGCTTAGCAAATCTTACATGCCTCCCAGCTGGGCTGACTTCATCATTTGAACTGCTGATGAACATTGTCTTAAGTGTTCATATAAAAAAAAAGTAATAATAGTGATTAATGCTGATCTTTATTTGTAACAAGTCTAATGGTGCAATTATTACAATTAACCTTTGTGTATAATAAAGATATTTAGATGATTCCATACATTTTTTATTATGGACTGGAGTATTTAGATATTTCTCTAGTAAAAGTAGAAATACCACACTATAAACATACTCATATTACAAATAAAAGTAATGCATTTTCATTTTTTAGTTAAGTAAAATTACAATATTGTTTGCAACGACGGTTGGATCTGTGGTGGCAACTTACGGTGGCAGCTGTTCAAGAGTAAATTACCGAAAAAAGCTGGTGAAAACATAATTGAATTGTTGTGATGTGTTTCTGAAAAAGCTTAGACCTATATTTAGTGTGAAATTGTTGTCATTTATTTAGACACAAAAAGACAACGCTGCACCCGTGTGTTATTCTTAATAACCCACATTTCTCAAAATAAAACAAAAGCAAAAGCAAAAAAACACACACCTGTGTTCTCATCACATAAAAGTGTTAATGCCACCCCTGCAAGCACTCAATGCAGCAACAATAAAATGCTTGACATTGCAGGTGCTTGTACTAAATGGAACCATTTGGACCCTTTTTACCACCTATGAACATCTCAGCAAACTTTGAAATTGTTTTTTATTTTTTATTTTTTATTTTTTTGGTTACATATAACAACTCTTTTAACAGCATCGAACTCATAGACTGTATATAAAACCATAGAATCTAAAAGAAAAACTGTTTACAGCCACATATATAAACAAAGTAGATGTCCACACATCCTTTGACTGGCAAGGAAACAAATCGATTATGTTTTTATTCTCTAGTGTTTATTTGTTTTTTTTTTTATCTGTACCAATAACATCTTTGTCAGAACCGGAGATGATGAAGAATTGAAAAGACAGAGCCAAACAACAAGCAGGAAGGTTTTCATATATTATTGACACAGACTCTGTGTCTAGCATTTGCTCTATTCATGTGAGACAGATTATACAGTTTTCCTAATTGTTATGGTTCATATTCATTAGTATTTGTTTTTCTATTATAGGCTTAGAGAAACTGTCATTTACTGCAGTAGCAGAGCCCTGGCTTTAACAGAGCGTGTTGCTGCGCAGCTGCAAATAAGCTGCAGAGGGACATGAAGGCAGAGGACAGGTGTGTTTGAATGCCTTTTATTACAAAATGAGGATTTCAGGGGAGAGTTATATGGAGCTACAGCTCAAAGGTGTGTTTGCTGAAAATGCAGGCACTATTGAACTTGAAGGTAGAGCAGCATAGAGCATCTAAATCCTTTATAAGAGATTGTATTAAAATGAATTGTTAAATTATATTCACCTTAAAAAATGCAAGACCTCCCCCTTAATCATTCATATTTTCTTTGGGCCCTGCAACAATGAGTCCTGTCTAAATGACCGTACATGTTGCTTGTCCCTAACCTCAGATATAACCCATAGGAGTGTAGCAGGGCCTTTGTTTTGGTTTGGTTCAGGCATGGAAACTACTTGGTTAGATTTAGGGAAAGTTGGTGGTTTGGGTTTGGATGAGTGCTTCACTAAGGTTAAAGGACCTTCATCATCACAGTTACAGTAATAAATGTGATTCTGTTTGTAGATAAAAGAAACAAAGACTGTTGGTTTGAAACAGTCTCAAGTATCAAAGTCTTGTGTTTTGTTTACAGACACAACTGTAAGCAACATTCACTAATATCTGTATTTCATAAATACCTAATAACTGAAATAGTGTTCCTATTAGCTGGTTGAATTTACCCATTAAAGGGAAAATTAAGTGCTGAAACAGTGACAGGATTGTTGTACTGTGTGTATGATGGTGCACCTTTATGACTCACTCTGCAAACTAAACCCACCATTTGTGACTGTTTGATCCTGTATTTTCTTTTTTTTAATCATCCCGCTAAGGAAGGCCGTGATATAAATTTGAACTGAGTGGAAAAGAAAAATGTCAGTCTCCCATCCCTGCACCAAAAAGAAAGGGAAAGAAAAAAAAACTTTTGCTTTTTCTAACATCCTTTTCCCCCTAACAATTCTTGTACACTGAGCAAAGATGATACGTTACTTGGCATGAACAAAAAGCAGAGAGAGGCTGAGAAGCTGGAATATCAGATACACTCGTCGGAGGTCATTTTTTTCTGATTGACTTTTTCTTGCTTTTTCTGCCTGTGAGCTTTCTAGAGAAGATTTTACACGTCTTCTGAAGAAAGAGAGAAGCCAAAGCAACATCCCTGCCTTATACAACTCCTAACCTTATCTATCAAAATGTAATGGTAGTGCATGAATCATGCAGCAGCCACTGCAGCCACAGCATAAATAGCAACGTACAGACCATCAGCTGGCTGGTAAAGATTCCCCACAGAGACTTTTCGGACATGCACAGTTTTCACGGACGCCTGCGAATGTGAAAAAAAGTTACTGATATGTTTCTGCAAAACCGAGATGGAGCGAAAATTCCCCAAGGTACCTCCCTGCTTTCTCCATCCTCTCCCTCCTCTCCCTCCTCTGTCCACTGTCATGTTTCTGCTAGTGCTACAAGTCTTTACTGCCATGCAGTGTGTCTATTATGTTTGTCTATTAAATCTGTGAAGAGTGTGTGTCGGTGTGTCTGTCTTTCTCTAACATCTAATTGTGCACCAACCTGCTTCCTCCATTAGAGATACAGTATGTCAAAGGAGCCTCTGGGTCTTGTGGGTATCTGTTTGTAAAACTGTGTATGTGTGTGTGTGTCATGCTGTTAAGAGTTTAGCCATGAGTCCTGTCAAAACCTTAAGTAAACACACACAGCAGCTCATTTGCAGAGGACGCTTGACAAGGAAAAAGACAAGACAAACAAGGCGTGAAACATAAAAAGACATTATACAGTACAACTGTTCGGTGTGTGTGTGTGTGTGTGTGTGTGTGTGTGTGTGAATCCTTTGTGTCTGTGTGAATCCTCTGTGTTCTGGCCTTATTTAGACTCATTTACAGTAAACAGATGAGTTAGAAATTCTGTTTATCTGGTGTCAGGGGGTTGGAGGGGGTAGTTGGAGACGTGGGAAAGATGGATAGAAGAGGCAGAGCAGCTCCTTGCATACAATGATCTATTTATCAATTCCCCATCCTGTTTCCCTCCTCTCCACCCATCCTCTCCTCTCCTCCTCCTATTTCTCCTCCTCTCCTGACTGGCCTACTTGCTTATCCTCTTCAGAGCACTTTAAATTCAACTTAACGACACTTTTTTTTTTTTGGCTGCCGCATCGTTCCTCTTCTTTCTTTTTTTTCCCCCTTTCATTTAATTTCTGTTCGATTGCTCATCTTCTCTGGTACAAATAAGATACAGTAGAGACAATTGGCTGCCTCTATCTCATTGCCGTTATTACTCCATCCAAATGTGTGTGTGTGTGTAAATCTGTTTGTGTGTGTGCAGTTTGTTTCAGAAAGAAAGAAGCAATGAGGACAATACAGTGGGCTGTAATAACCGTGGAGTTGTTGTTCTCAACAGTACACTGCTGCAATGCTTTAATTAATGTCTAAATATAGAGCCTTAAATAAATGCTTAGAGGCTGATTTGAAGAAATACATGCCAATTTCCTGTAGGCATATTGCTTAATTAAAAATGTTATTTTCAGAATTTAAGATTATGTCAGTCTGGAAAATGGAACCAGAAACAGCAAGAGAGAGCGAGAGGCAGTGAGGATGGAGAGTAAGAGTGGGGTGGCTCATCTAAAGTGTGAACTTCTGGAAACAATACATTAGAACATGGCTAAGAGGCTAAAGCCACACTAATGGCTCTGTGAGGCTGGACTTAAGGACAGCAGTGCTTTGAGCTAAATGCTAACGTCAACATGCTGATGTTTAGCAGTTATACTGTTTACCATATTCACCATCTAAGTTTACTTTGTTAGCATGCTAACACTGCGGCTCAGGTAGAGCGGGTCAACCACTAATTGGAAGGTCAGTGTTTCAAATCCCAGCTCGTCCCATCTGCATTTTGAAGTGTCCTTGGGCAAGTTACTGAACCCCAAATTGCCCCTGACTGAATCATCTTTGTGTGAATGTGCGTGTATGGTGTAAAAAAAATAAAAGAAGGAAAAGGTGCTGTATGAACGTGTGTATTAATGGGTGAATGTGGTGCGTGGTCGATAAAACTAGAAAAGTGCAATGTAAGTGCAGTCCACTTACCATTAGCTAATTAGCATGTAGCACAAGTTCAGCTGAGGGTGATGGGAATGTTGTTGCATGTTTTGAAGGTTATTTGGTCATAAACCAAAGAATTGGACGAACTGGAATTTTGGATAGATAATGACACAAGTCAAAAATATCAACATGCTCATGGTGTTACAGGACAAGCCTTTTTTTTGGGGACTATTTCCAGCCATGAAATACACCACATCTGTTGTGTCAGTAGCAGCAGGATGGTGTATGTTAGCCTGATAATAAAGACAACTTTGGTTCAGTTGATTCAGTCAGGCTGACCTTTTGACTTTTTGACTGATGGTTTGGATCAGAATGAGTTTTTCATGTAGCTTCTAACCTGTACAACTCTGTTGCTCTTATCCACTCTCACGGATGTTCTTCTGGTCATTTTCTGTCCGACACCATGTTTTGTGAATGCAGCTAGGTATCTGACTATGAAGGATGATAACGCTTCCATTCTTAATCCCACCTACAAACCTCTGATTGCTTCTCCAGTCAGTGTAAACAGCAGCCAACGGACACAGCACCAAACCTATCACTGAACAAATCTGAGATTTGGAGGTTGACTCAAATCAAACTGCGGTAGCCATGTTCATTGAAGGACAGGGACATGTCACCCTGTGTGACACCCAGTGTGACTCACCGATTTGTTCTTAATAGTGTTTGGACAAGAATGGGGATAGATTTATGGCAGGGAAGAATAAGGCTTTGGCTACACAGTCAATACTTGTTAGTAGGATCAATTCATTTTTTTTTTTGTTGGATTTGTTGACAGAAAAATATAAAAATATCACAAGATTGCCCTTTAATGAGAGAAAAGTGGGAAAGGGGGGAGATTTATGTCTCTCTGCTGTGATGATTTGTAGGATTGTTCTGATAACTGTTTGATCCTCTTGCATCAGGACGTGAGTGTACGTCGGAGTGTGTGTGTGTGTGTGTGTGTGTGTGTGTGTGTATGTGTGTGAGAACGACAGAAAGAAAGAGGGAGAGAGAGATGATAAATCTGTTTCTCCTCATTTTCTGTCAGGATTGTACATCCTTCCCACAGTGGGTTTTGTTTTTGTATGAACAAACAGTAATCAGAGCAGGAAAACCCAGTGGGGGGGCAGACAGAGGGAGAGAGAGAGACAGAGAGAGTGGGTGAAATCATTACTCAGTGTGCTGCTGTTTGTGCTTTTCAGAGAGAAAGGGAGAGGAAGAGAGAGAGGGAGAAGGGGGGAGATTACACTGAAGGGATAACTCAAAGCTGATTGAAGGCCGTGGCGGGACTGGAGCATGTGACTGGCTCATGATGATATTATGGTGTCATCAAGATCATAGTTCATTTCTCTCTAACACCCTTCAATAAGCAAAGCTGCTAAAAAGCATGTGTTGGAGTGTATATTTAGCAACATGGCGCCACTGGTTTCAGTCTGCAATGGCACAAAAATGTCAAAGTCTCCATGATGGAGAGTAAGAGCTGTGGACATGAGGTGATTGGTGGAATATCTGTTTATTGCCAAATCACTCCTTGCAAACTATAAGGTGTCTTTTAGTAGCGCATGCAATTCAGTCATTTGTGCTCTCTGGCATTCTGCCTTGTGTTGCCATGCAATCTCTACGCGGGTGTTATCTAAATAAGGAAAACACACATGGTGATGCAGGTGGAGGTGCATGCTGAAAACAACCAGAATGCATTTGGTATCGATCGAATCTCAGCCTAAATGAAGTCTGTACAGTTTGGTCACATTCCTAAGAAAACAACAAATTCATTTACTTTTCCCAGCCGAGGAAGGGTCAGAAAAACACGTAACCCTCATAAAATGGCAAAGTGTCAATTTAAGACTTTGGCTTTGTATACGGATTAAACAAATAAGATACAACAGTGTCAATTAGTGAGCTTAGAGAAGCTGGTAGGCGGATTTTGTTACCTTTAGAGAGAGGCTGGTTAGCCGTTTCCCCCTGTTTCCAGTCCTAATGCTAAGCTATTCTAACCAGCTGCTGGCTCCAGCTAGTGTGTTTACTGTGCAGACATGGGAGTGGGATTTATTTCCTCATTCCTCACTCTCCAGGAGAAAATGCATAAGCATATATTCTGAAATACTGAACTATTCCTGTAACACCAGGTGTGAATGGAGCATTAGCGTCAAGTATCTAACGATAGTTACAGGTCCTCGTGCTAGCAGCCAAGTCAGTGTTTGGGTATTTAGATGACTACAAAATACTTCATATTAATGTCCTCAGGTTTTCTCATTCATTATATTTGTCCTTGTCCCCTTCACACTGTTTATACAGTTAGAGCTTAGACGTTGGTTCAGTGTAGCAAACCTCAATGTTTATTTGGTACTTTTAGGAAATGCGTCAATAGAGCACAAATTTGTATATTTTTCCCCATGAGACTTTCAGGGCTCTGAAACTGATAAAGACTGTCAGTAATAAAATAAAGAAATAAAAAAAAATCCTGATTTGATGACACCTCAAATACATCCATTCTGCTGTGAGAGAACCTGGGAAAGGGGTGAACATGACACACCAAAACAGCACTGTTTATTTATGGTGCTGTATTTATTGTGTGTGTGTTTGGGAAGGTCCTGGCAGAATGAGCAACTGCAGCTATAAGGTTTCTCTCTGTTTTGGGGAAGGGAGGGAGGGTGAGATAGGGAGAAAAATAGAGAAAGGGGAGCAGGGTGACAGAGGGAGAGGTTGGTGTGTTTTCAGCTGATCCACTTCCTCCCTGATGTTGGCTCTCATTTGTCTTGGCTGGAAACTGAGTACAAGGTTGGAATACTGATGACTGTTACTCCACACTCCTCCTCTCCTCCTCCTCCTCCCCTCTTTCTACCTCTCTCTCATCTTCACCCCCTCCATTTATCCTCTCTACACATACTCTACATTCTGTCTGCTCAACTGATTTTTTCCTGCCTCCTGTCTCTCTCTCCTCCTTTTTACCCTCCTCATCTCAGCTCTCTCCCGATGCAGCTGCACTACGCCGACCCAAATTTCCCTTACACCCCTCCCCTCCTCTCCTTCTATCCATCTCTCCATCTCTCCATCTGACCTCGCTCTACCTCTCCCGCTGCTCAGTCTATCACTTACTGGCTACATTATCCAGCTCCATTCCTCCTCCCCCCTCTGGCTTTTTTTCGCCCTGACCAATTCCTCCTCTCATCTCGCCTTCAGCAGCCCCCCTGCATCTTGCTTGTCTTCTCTGCTCCGGCTTTCTGCTTTCTCTCATTTAGCCGTCTGCCTTCTGTCCTCCTTGTTTGCTCTGCCTCCCGTCACCTTTCTGTTTCTCTTTCTGTCTCTCTGTCTCTTTCTGGCCTGTGTGAATTAGTACCTGGTCTATGTGGGTCACGGGGGTGATGAGACGTGAAATCAGTGTGTTCCTGTGACAGAGAGCAGGAGAGGGAAACAGGAAGGAGAGTTACGGGGAGAGAAAAAACAAAATACAACAGAACAGCTCCGACTCTGTGCAGGTGACGTCCAGCCAGGTATCGCGGCTGTTCGTGAAACGCTTTCATTGTAGCTTTTCGAAACATACGAGGATAAAATGTACGAAACACAATGAGAAACTAAATCGCAGCAGTTTGGCAACGAAACCAAATATTTACCTGTTCGTAAGCTTGACTTTCAAAAGTCCTTCCTGATCTAAATGACCACATCAGTCGTTTTGTACTTTCCTTCAGTCATGGCCCACAGGAGAGCGCCAGTGGCAGGTGAACCGCACCTTTGTCGTGATGGTTACAGTGACGAACACATGGTTAAGGTTGTAGAACGGTTGCTTGTCAACCCATCCATCCACTCCAACCCTCCTCTTAACCTGGACTCTGCTACTGTATTTAAAACTCTTGTTTAACAAAACCCACTTAGATCCTGAAGGGTCTTTTCCTGTTTGCTCTGGATGACGTGCAACTCTTTGGACAACTGCCCCCTGTGACTCTGAAAAGATTTCACATTTAGATTCTGGAGATAACAAGTTGTATAGATTCAAATTGGACACTTAGATTATTCAACTTTAAGATCATTTAAATCCAGACACTTGACTTATTTCCATTTAAGCTTCATTTATAACTGTGTGTCGAGCCTATAGTTCTTCTATAGTATTGAGAATCTTAGTTAAGTAAGAGTACACCATGCTGATGTGAAAATTAAGTTCTCATTATGCAATGCATCATGGCCCCATTCAGTATTTGTATAACAATACATCATATTTTATAAACCGATCATCTGTTTTAGAGATCTGAAAAGTAATTATAGCCACAGAATGCATGTAGTGGAGTTAAACGTATATTATTTCCCTCCGCCACTGGAGATAGTTTAATGTCCACAGTCTCACCACAGGTCAGTGTCATGTAGAAAAGCCTCTGTGGGATTTGACAGGCCACAACAAACACAATGCATTTATGAAAGGCAGTGGGGCCAGCTTGAGAGGACTTCCCCCTTTTCATGTGGGCAAACCATAGATATGGATATCATGGGTGCATTTAAAGACACTTAGATTTAATTGAACTTTTGCAATAAGCTGTGCTCACCAACAAAACACACAAGGGTTCAGAACAGAGTGCTCATCTGTTCAAACATCTCCAAAACAGATGAACTGAAAAACTGGAAGGCTCATATCATGTAGGTGATATGAGGTAAAGTCCTCATGTCACCTAAATGTCCACATAAGAAACTTTCTATATATCTGTTCATGGTCTGTATATTTTGAGTTGGAATATGAAAAAAAAGGGAATCCATATCTTGCTGCAAAGTGAGCTGCTCCTCTGCAGCATTACCGAGAGGTTTATTCTGAAGTGGAGAGGGTGTAAAGTGAACGGCACATACATCCTGGAATTTCTCAAAAATTTGTCTCTGTGGCCGTTTCACATTTAGGACAATGGGAAGTGAAGCGCGTTTCATCCTCAGTGTCACCTAAATCACCTTCTCTCCACACTCGGTGCTCCCACGGTGACCAGGTTTTTCAGTGGCTCTCTCTCTCTTCCTCTCTACCTCTCACACACTATTCAATAAAAAAATGACATGATTTATGAAATGTGTCGTCAGTGTTTGCACAGAGGTACAGAGGAGCAGGGCAACTCGCCCTACACTGAGTGACTTCAATTTATCACCTAATGACCAGGTTACTGTGGGATTCGACCATGTAAGTAGCATTGTTTGTTTCCAGCCATTTGAGCCTTTGTGGTGTAAATGGATTGATTGATTGTTTGATGGACTGGTTTATTGACAGGGTGTGGCTAAGACGGCAGCTTCTCCTCCCGGCAAACTGTGCGTTTGAAGCAAACTCAACAAAGCAAAGCAAAGTTTGGTTTGAACAGGATGTTAACTATCCGAGAAGAGCTTTTGCTTTTCCCGGGATGATCTGTTGTTGCTGTGATGCAGTTTGTCAGCAGCAGCCTCTCTCTGAGTCCTCTTCCCTTCCTCATATCTCCTCAGCAGCGTGAGGCAAAGAGCAGCCATAAGGCTGTCTCTCTGAAAGCTCATTTTTACGATCTGAGTTTAATGAGCATCTGCGGCGGAGCAGTCGATGGTTTGCTGATGAGCAAGAGCTCATTTGTGTTGACCATTCACTATCTGGAGGAGTTCAAAGTTGGAAGTCTCGATAGATTTTCTATTGATGGGACAGCGGTGCAGGAGATCACCACAGCAGTGATGAAGGAGGACACTTTCCTGAAATGTCAAATCAAAAAGTTAAACTCTAATTTTGCACGAATTAATGAATGAAGTAAAAGAGAAGGCAGAGGCCATAGAGGCCACAGGGTCGTGCTGAACTGTGGGCGTTTCATACTACTCTGATAGAGTCGCTTCGAAAAGTTTTCTTGCTTAGAAAGTGAAACTTATTTGTTCCCATTTTTTTTCTCCGCTGATAATTGCTCTCCACTGGCTACCCAGGGTCGCCCCAGTCACAATTCAAGTCACTAATGCTGCCTTCAGAGTGACTTCTGGGTCTGCACCGTCTACCTGAACTCAATCATACAGCCTTATGTGCCATCTCGGGCCTCTGGGTCCCTCCAAGGAATGTTGTCTGGCATTGCTGTCCCTGCACACAACACAATCTTAGTCCAGACTGTTCTCCTCTGTGGTGTCTCGATGGTGGAACAAGCTACTGCACGCTATCAGAGCAGGGTTGTCTCTCTCTATCTTCAAGAATCTCTTGAAGACTCATCTCTTCTGAGAGCACCTCTCCTCCTAACTCCTCTAACACCCTGACATGCCCAACTAGCACTTACTATTCTCTTTCAATGCACTTCTTTACTTGATCTCTTGCACATATCTAGTAAATTTAGAACTTAGTACCAAGGCCTCCTATACTGCACCGAAGCTTTAGTGATGTCCCTCACTTGTGAGTAGCTTTGGATAAAAGTGTCTGTTAAATGAGTAAATGCACATGTAAAATATATTGAACCGTGAACCATGTGTTTTCTGCAGTAGGAGGTTCCATGTCGCCCGTAGCTCACGTTTTATAAGATCTACAGGAGGAGAAGTTGTGCAGCTTTCCAGCTGAATAAAGGAAAACCTTTATTTGTTTTCCGTCCACTTCATTAAACCAACATAAGAACTGAACTGAAAGGTAGACAAACAGAAAAGGATTACAACTCCATTGGATTGGATGTAAATTGAACTTTTTTTTTTTGTTGTTGCTGTTTTTCAGCTGCTAGGCCTGTTGGAGTGTGTTTCTGGTGGCTGCTGATGCATAAAGAATAAAAATTGCATTTCTTTTGTGGTTGTGTTTGTCGTTTAATCTGGACAAATTCATTACGAGAGGAGTCTCAAGTCTCCCCCAGAGGAGAGTCATTTTCAGCTGATTTTAATCAGGAGAGGTAAATTGTTTGTTTTCAATTTAGTTTTCGGCTTTTCAAAATAAGTGTGTGTATGTGATCTGCCAACATTTAGAGACACTAGCTGGAGCACCGTGACATCTGGTGATGCTCAGAGCAGCACAGAGTTACATTTAATAAGTACAACAGTGATGTCTCTTTCCAAATATAACAAGATGCTCAATCACAATAATCAATAGTCTGTAAAGAGTCAGGTGTGCAGATGTTCATTTCGGTGAAGTATCGCTTTAACTTATGATGTTAGCCTGTACATAATATAATAGCCGAGCCTCGTGCTGTCATAAATAACAATCCTCTGTAGTGTCATTCATCTACATGTACTTGTCCATTCTCTTTGAGATCTGTCGATTCCTTTTCTCCTTCCATCCCCACCTCCCCACGCTCACACTCACCCACCTCCCTCCTCTCCCTCCCTTGGCCCCCGTCTCTGTAATTCAGATTATTTTAATTCATATTTCATCCTTGGCTGTTTTATTCCAACTTAATCTATTATTCACGGCCTGTTTTAAAAATGTAACAGTGCGAAGGTCACTGATCCATACTTACTACTCACTGGCTCATACAAGACACCATGCACACACAAACACACACACACACACACACACACACATATACTGTACATGCACAAACATGAAGAAAAACAAACACAGCAACACACTAACACACACACGTACACAGAAATGTCCAGAGAAATTATGCATGAGGCTAGAGGTTTTCATATGCAACACAAACAGAAAGAAAAGAGAGAGAGAAATTGAGAGAGAGAGAAAGATTACTGCCAAAGAAAAGTACATCAATCACTGGACTTTTACTACCAGAACTCAAAGTCAAGTTCAATTCTATTTAGCCCTTCAAAGACAACACTAGAACACACAAACACACACAAACTAAATACAGACGACAAGTCCACAACTTGAGATTATTAAAAGTGATGGACAGAGACAAACCTGGCAACCCAGAGCAGTGGTAAACGCAGACCTCACCCTGTTTGAAGACACAACAACCAAGTTCTTCACTAACATAAAACTCAAAAGAGAATTTGACGAACTGTCAGATAAAACAAAACAAAACAAAACAAAGCTCAATGTGATTTGTGTCAAGATTGATCCGAATGTCAAAGGCTGAAGGAAGTTATTTTATCCCCTTTCTTCCACAGTCCTTACTTTTATACGATTTTTTTAATGGTTCGTTTGCAATGGGTTGTTTTTCCATATGGTAATATACTTATAGTATATATGTGTGTGGTTTCATGTAGCATATCGTGACGATGCCATCCCCTCTCATTGTTCTCACATTCTGAATTGTTTTTCCATCAATATCTTTATTAACCTCCAACAAAAAGCAATCGAAATACTCACATCCAGTTCGAGGGAGAAGTCACAGGCTTCACCTCATATGATGTATATCTGGAGAACAATAATAACAAAACACATAATATAAATATACTGTGTGTATATATATATATATATATATATATATATATAAAATCATAAGAATAAATTTAAATATATTTTTTAAAGTTTGCCTTTTTTCTCTCCTTTTTGTTTGTTCATCAAAGTCAAATAGAAAAGACACATTCAAAGGAAGCAGAACAATCATATAAGAAAAGGAGTTTCTGCAGAGGGCCACATCTGGACCTGTATTTACAACTCACCCGCCGTGTTCATCATATTGTGTTACTTAAATCAACATTTTCTGTACACTGTATAAAAGGACCTCAAATTTGTTCAAAGAACGATTGTTTACCTTTAATCATTGAAGTTATAAAGCTAGTTTGAGTTTGAGAGAGAGCGAGGATCGATGAAATGAAAACCGGTGAAGCAGAGAAAGAAAAAGAGATGCACTGCACACAGCGTGACACACACCTACTGTATGTACACACACACACACACACAGACACACACACACACTGAGCAGCAGATCATGGAGCAGTTAAATAGGATCATCAGGATAAATAATTTAAAGAAGTGAGTGACATGCCAGCGGTCTCCTGACATGTGTTTCTTTGAAGCCCACACTCTCACAGATAATGCATAGAAACCATCACCCCAGCTCCTAGCCTCTCCGTCTCTGGTCTATGCATCTATGCACTGAATTCTAATTGCCTCCTTTACCAGCCAATTAAATGGCAGTATCTGTCTCCATGACAGCTCATTAGCAAATCAGCATTCAGCTTTCAAGCAGTGTGTTATCATGCGTGTGTTTGTGTGTTATCCTGTGGATGCTTGCGGCAGTAATGCCTCATAGCTTTGCACAGTGTGCAACAGCCGATCGCTGACCCGACCACGTGCATGTCTTTGTATCTGCGAGTGCTGCTAAAAGCAGGAAATGGAAAAATGTGTTTTGGGTTTTTTTCCCCCCAGTGACTATGTGAGCAGCTAGACGGGAGGAATGTGAGCTCTGATTTGTGGGGTTTGTATCTGCAGCCGCCTCTGAATCCATTTTCATTTGTTTGGAGGAGAGATTGGCTCCGCACCTGGCAAAACACCAGCAGGCGATGCGGGGAAGCGGGTTTGACACCCTGCCAGACAGGGAAAGACCCAGCAGAGCATGCTGGGAGTAATGACAAAGAATAATTACGCTTTGCTTCATAACGGAGGGAGTTCAATTATGATCTCTCAGCTCTAACTGTATTTTATATTAAAGTCAAACTGAAATTAAAGCAATGTTTTTTTCCCACTACAGTGTACAGATCTCCTTTTAGATAAGATTACAAAAAACCTGTAGACTACTCTAATGAATGAAATTGATATTTTATATTTTCTGGTGTCGTGATTGTGCCGACTGTTTGTGGATACACCAGTTTTAAATGCATTGCATAAATCCAGTCAATATTACTTTTCTGTGAATGACAGACAGTGACGAGACTAACAACTAGACAACAGCAGTGACACAAATACTGCCACAAGCTTTGTGCTGCAGCCCACACTAACTCGCCAACTACTGTGATCTTTTTATGTACAGGCACGGAAATAAGCTACCAAACAATCATTCACCAGGGAGAAAGTTCACTGCCAACGTCATTGTGCTGCCTGGAAAAGAGTCAGCTGATGTATTTGGAACAAATAACCCTAACCCGCAAATGTTGACACTGGTGTTTAGATTTGGGTCAGTGCGAAGTTATTAAGTATTCCTTTAACACTGTACGTCCCATTTTCAAAGTGTTATTCAAATTAGCTCCTCAACATATTATAGATTCATCAGCCTCAGCCACTGCTATGGTGCTTTGTCACGGCAACTAGAAACAACAACAACAACAACAAAGAAAATCGTGTATAATTGCTGATTTCATCCACATTAGATAAAGAATCCACACGTGAACCGATGTAGTTTCTACAAATGTTTCTCTTCAGTTTGCTGTGAGCAGCACATAACCTACAACACAGATTTAAGGTCAGTGATTGGACCACAAAATGCTCCTTGAGAGTCGTAGTTGATTTCTCCACTCACACAAGCTTGTAATGTCGCCGACACGTGAACTTTTAGATATTTTACAGCGCAGTTTCTCATCCTTTGTACTGATGATACACCCAGAGCGGTTTAATGCCCATCCAAGCTTTAGAACTGCTCCTGCTGCCAGTCACCCACAGCAGTGGTTCCCACAGTGGGGCTCTTCTGGGTCCCCAGCCAAAGGGGGTATAATTTAGTTTCACTTTAATTCCATCCCTGAGTAACACAATGACAGAATATATGACTCTTTTGGTCGTGGGTTTCAAACGCTTTCTGTAATAAAACATCTACAAGTAAAAAATCTTATCAGAGGTGGATCTAATTCGTGTCAGTTTAGGCTCCTTCATGTGAAAAGGTTTGAGAGGCACTGACATACAGAATATTCATGAAAATCTTTGATGCCTGAAATAGCTCCTCCCACTTCACCACTGTACGCCATCGCTGACAAAATGCTGCCTGTCTCTGACTTGTAAGCTGCAATTACCAGTGCTAGTTCATTTACATTTGTGTGTCCGTGTCCCTGCCCGCTCAGCTGTCAGTCCGCCCACTCAGAGGCTTGCAGGCTAAAGAAGCGTTTGTGACATGTGTCGAAAGGCATGTTTTTCTTTCTTTCGATGATAAAAACCTACTCACGATTAATTTGAGAGTCTGCTCTTGTGTAAAAAAGCGGCCCCACAGGCAGTGTGTCAGACGACCTTTAGTGTTTGTAGTAATTATGATGGGGGCAAAGGAGGAGGCTGGAGTGGATGGATGGTTTGAGAAAAGAAAAAAAAAAACACACAGGAGATCACTGTTAATTTCCTGTGTGAACCTGATGGATGACTTTTCTTTTATCCACAACCTTAACAGCGTGTTTATTTTTGTGACCATGACAACAAACGTTCTCAACCTCTAACCTTAACCAAGTAGTTTTCATGCCTGAGCTGAACCAAAACCGGGACTACTACAACTTCAGCTGAGTGATTACTATTGTTACAATGCCGACAATGGTTCTTATCCAAATGTAGGGAGAAGTGACCTACATGGTTGTTTGCAACCAGTGGAGTCGCCCCCTAATGGTCGTTAGATAGAATGCAGGTTTAAGTCACTTCCTCACTTCATTTTCCAGACCCGGAGTCGACTACTATTTTTTTAATATACAATCTATGATCGGTTCGTTGAAGTTGGAGGACTTGTTTGGACACTGATACTCTGTTGTGTTAAAGTCCATTCATGTGGCTGCGGGATGGGAAGGATCATCAGCTCCAGGTGGTAGCTCCTTGTCTGCATGAAAGTTTTACAGCCCAGCTGTTTGCCCTGACAGCAGTCCACTTGTTCCTCTCTGGGTTTGGCCTGGCTGCCTGCTCGATTGTTCTCAGCGCTCTCCACGCCTCCTTCAGACTGTTGTTGCTGTATATTGCACTCTGTCCTCTCCTGGTAGGTGTTCTTCCCATCCTCCATTCTCCTCTTTGGCTCCCCCTGGACAGACTTAACTTCCTCCTTGTCCCAAGGCCCTGAGAGCTCTCTTCTTTCTATTTAGAAGGGATTTGATGGCTTTTGTCGTCCAGAGTTTGTCCTTTGGAAAACACTTTTCTGTGGGAATCTTAAGTGTCCACACAGGCACAGAAGTAATCTGTAATACCGTGGGAGAGTCCTTTGATGTCCCACAGAGCAGGTTTGAGCCTGTGCATTCATTAACAGTCCTGTAGACTGTCGAACACTCCTGAGACCAAACTCACAGCCTTAATACGAACAGGTTTCTGCTTGACAGCAAAGACGAATGAAGTCATGCTCGGATTTTTAAGTGGAGGAAGAGGTGGTGGAGCTGCACAACAAGATTCACGCTCTGCTTATGCATGTGCATGAATAAGTGGCCACTCAAACACAACACTGACGTATTATCACCTTTTAAAGTTGTTACAGTGAACGTATAAGTAAACAGCGGTTTGTTTACACATCCAACAGACATGGAGCAACATTTGTCATGTTTCTGGCTTCATGATGAATGTCCAAGTCCAATATTCACGCTTGTAGCTCTGGTTTGGTCTTCACTGACTACCTCAGGGTACACATGCTCCACAATGTTGTCCAGCTGCTCGCTTACTCACCTTCCTTGAGCTGTGAGGGTGAACCAAACCACTGAACCAAAACAGTAAAGTTGGGGGCTGTAAAACCAAAACAATAGCTGTGTCCCAATTCAGGGGCCGCATCCTTCTGAGGCTGCATCTGAACACCGATGGCGTCACAGCGGCACGACTAAGCTGTCCCATTGCAAAGGCTCTTACAAATGCGGCCGAGAAATGCGGCTTTCTTTTCCATGGCAACAAAAGGCGCCAACGGGCGGATCCTTCGTGGACTAACCTATCCCAACATTCATTGCACCCCGTTAATGAAAATAATATGGCAGCAAACAACACTGACGGAGAGCCTGAGGATTACACTTTTAAACATAAGTATATGGTACGACTGTTAAAACCAAGGACTTTAAAACCTCAAATTTTTGTGAAAAAAAGTTACGTGTTGTCAAGGTTGCTAGGCGACAGGAGCTGCATGACGCAACGGTAAAGGTGGACACAGCTGGTGACGCATAGCGACAGTCCTCCGTAGGCCATACCTGGCCTTCGTGGTCTATGGCGGCTACAAAGGGCCACTCCTTTGTCGACTGCGTCGTCCGAAGGATGCGGCCCCTGAATCGGAGGCGAAGCTAGAAGGGAACTGCAGAGCTCGGTGGAATTCTCCGTGGGCTCAATCACAAATAACATCTTTCACATTAAACATGGGTTAAACATTTCATTCTGATCTGAGAGCATAGCTTATATTTCATCCACCTTCTCACTTAACCTTATGTTGTTGTTCACATATTAAAACAGCACATACATGAAACATATATCATACGGTAAATTACACATACAACACTTCTGTTGCTTAGTCAGGAGAGATGACATTCAGAAAATGCAGACTGAGGCCGCTGTGACCGGCTCGGTGCGCCCTGAGCTTGCCTGAGGCCAACTAGATATTTTTTTCTTTTCTTTTTTTCTTTTTTTTTTTTCCTCAACAAATCAGATATCCCACACTGCAGACCTCCCACTGATGGAGACCAGCTGAGTCTGACTCACTCACACTGCTCCTGGGCTCACTGGTCACCGTGTTTTTAGCCTTTACAGACACTAGTCTGCGAGGATAACAATAAACACCCAGCTCCTCTCTCTGCTGTCCTCTCCATTCGCAGTCAAGGGGACTACAGAGGAGCAAACGCACTGCTGATGCATAAGGAATAGCTAAAGAGCGCTGTGTGTGTTTGTTTCTCTCTCTCTCTCTCTCTCTCTCTCTCTGTGTTGTGTGTGTGTGTGTGAGTGTGTGTTTGTGTGACAGTTCAGTAGTAGTTAGCTAATTTGCCAGCAGTAATGCATCAGAGCCTCAGTTTTTAGTTCTTTGTTTTTCTGCAGGCTCCTCATCCATCTCTCCACTTGTGTTTTCCTCTTTGTTTTTTTCTTTCTTTTTCTACTGAACCTACCAGCCCTCTCCGTTTCCTCCTCTGCTTCACGCTGCTTCACCTGAATGATTTTCCTTTGTGTTTTCATTGAGTTTTCTAATGTCAAATGAGGTAGATAATGGGTAAGTGGGCTAAAGCCAAAAACAACTTCCACGACAAAACTGCCTTCTTGGTTGATGGTACAGTACGTGTGTGTGTGTGTGTGTGTGTGTGTGTGTGTGTGTGTGTGTGTGTGTGTGTGTGTGTGGAGTTTGTGTTCACCGCCTGCAGTGATTACAGAGCGTTTGTGATGTTTGTGATGAGAAACTGATCTCTGCAGTAGAGATCAGAGCTCGGGAGCTCAGGGATGTTGACTGAATGTCTGACTGTTTGTTCTGTCCAGCAGGCTCATAGGACCGCGTGGACACACACACACACACACACACACACACACACACACACACACACAAGCCTGTGCACGCGGGTCAGAATCATTACACGTGTTAGCAGTACGATTCAGCTGTCAGTTACAATCAACAGCTATTCATCTGTAACAGTCTGCTCGTTTACCTATTCCACCCTTACAACACAGGCCTCCTCTCGTTTTCCAGCATCCCTTTCTTCCTCGTTCCGTCTCTCTTCCCCTTGTTGGTTCTGTCCATCTTTATTTCCTCAAGCTCAAACAGCTCTTGCTAATAAAAAAAAAAGCATAGCTGCTGTGTGTGGATGAGTGTGTGTGTGTTGCTGTATGTTTGTTGATTGTGCAGTAGCAGTAGATGTCAGAGGTTTAGTTGAAAGCAGAGACAGAGACTGTAGACTTTGACTTGAGACTTAAGCCTGCTCTGGCACTTGACTCCCTAAAGACTTGACTTGATTGGAAAGTTGAAAGTAAAAATATTCAAGTCTCAAGCGGAGCCTGACCTGGTGGAATCCTCTAAATATGTATTTAGTCTGTGCATTGAAAGGACAAAGTCTCAGCTCAGTAAAAACACTGATGCTGTACCACAGACCATTAAATGCTGGAGTACTTGAACCTTTTCCTTTCAAAGATCCGATATGTTTGCATCTCGACTCGTACTCTATGTAGATTTGACTCAGACCAACAGCAGCATTTAAAAGGCAAAGTTATCTTTAGTTTCTTCCTACACCAGGATGCGCAGCGATGTGATTTACTATGTAACGAGGCCATTCTGAATGTTTGAAATGTAAGTGTGGTTGCTAAATTGCAAATACAATTGTAATGGAAATATTGACAGTATTTTTTATTATTTCCCATGATTGTTTTTAATGATCTTAATGGCAAAAAAAGTGGCTTGCTTGGGGAACTCAGATGCCCCTCCAAGAAGTTTTCTCTGGCTCTAGAGCTGAGTTAGCCTGGCCTTGGTTAGCCTGGCTAGTCTCTAGAGGAGAAATGTGACTCCAGGTAATAACAAAGTTGTCTTGTTTAATTGTTGTGTGTGCTTGGCTGGATTGCTAATGTTAGCGACTGGTACACGTATAGTACATTCAGGAGTCACCTCGTTTTGTTTAGAGTTGGAGGGTGTGCGGCTGAGCTTCTGAGGTCAGGACTCCTGCAGAGCTGTATGCAGGTACTGAGGCTGCGCTAGCTGGCACCACTGATGCAGCTGGGTAACAAAAGTAAAGTAATGATTGACGTAACACATGACTTTTGTTGCAGAATAATTCATTGCATATTTAAAAAAGTGATCATATTGCTTTACTGCATTACAGTTACACAACACTTCTTATAACTTGCTTTAAAAGGCTTATAAAAGAGGCTGAGAGAAGGTCAGCACTGAACCTCCACACTCAAATTTAGGGCGGACGCAGGGACCTTTAGCTGATAATATAACACAGTGGAAAACTGAGGACTATTCAACACCAAGTGTAACTGACGTGAGATTTAGATAGATGTTAGATTTATATCTAACATTCATTTCATTCATTTAACTTCTTCTTACTTTTACATGTCTGTTCTGCACTAACAACTGGTAATTCCATGACTTTGGAATCGCAGTGTTGCTCAAATGACAACCTTTGCTTTGCCAAATTACACTGGTCAGAATAGTACATGCACCAAATAAACATTCAGTCCATTTGCACTGAATTATCCTACAAAATGTAGATAATCAGAATATTTAGTTCACATTATTATTTTCAAATCTAATTTATAATTCTGCAAATACATTTGGCATTTGGAAATGTTTTGCAGGAGAATAAAATTACACTTATTATCATGAGGCCTGACTTAAATAGACTTAACAGAAAAGACAAAATATCATGAACAGCAGATAAACTTACATAATTCTATTCAACAGTCCTGCAACTGTTCGCTAAACCCTCCACTGAGCAGCGATTATCTTACCAACTGTAACCCTGCACAGCAGGCCTGTCAAACATTGGATTTTCCAACATGTTAAAGCCGCGTGCACATAGCTGTAGCGCCGGCGGTGAAGAGTTTAGAGGGTGGTGTCTTTTTTTAACCCAAGATCACAAGAGTAAAAATGTGAGGAGTGGATTATAGCGTCTGTCTGTTCTTACATTAACATGCAGGGCTAACCAGCTCGTCGGTAACCTAATGTTATTTACAAAGACAAGTGCTACATCATTAGCTAAGTAATTTATTTAGTGGGGTAGTGAGGTTAAGAAAATACCTGTTCAGCACGGGAACATCCACTGTGTAATGATACTGCAATGTAATGATATCAGCTCGGTCCTGCCCTTTATTCGGTCTGGGGGAATTTACACTCCAGCAGCTCCAGCCAAAGTTGTGTCAGGTAGTGTTATGTTTGCCAAACTTATTGCTTACTACTCATCTCCAGGTCCTGTTCTCATGTTAAAGTAAAGCAAAGCAGAACTGTGACATGTGTGCTTGTCTCATGTTTTCTTCTATCCAATCCATAGGATAGATCGAATAACATTTAATTATATTTTTGTATTTAAATAATCATGTACAAATATATTTTATATAACTGCCTTACAGGAGCAGTGTTGCTTGTTTATTAACATATCTTGTGATATGTTCCTGACTTTTTTCCTGGGAGAATATAACTTTTAGCATGACAACACATATGCAGCCTTCATGTGCGTATTTCAGACCTTTTTATTGGCTTTTTATTTTAACACGGATCCACTGAAAACATTAAAATGTCAGCTGGAGACAGGGTTTTCATCCATCAGCCAGAATTGAGAAACCTGCTTTTGTTTACTTGTGATATCGAAGACCTGTGTTTATATTTTAGAAACTGCACATTTGCTGTTTCAGAGCTGAAACCCTGACAGGCGTAACATCGGTAGGGTAACTACCGGGGAAGGGATTTAATCATATGTTCTAGAAGCTTGTTATGTAAATGTGTCCAAGGTGTTCAATCAAATAAGTGGTACTTTTACTTTTTTGAGTCTCTAGTTTGTCATGTTGTTGTATTGCCTTGGCTGCAAGGAACTGGTCATATTTTGGTTTTGGGGGGGGG